>NC_056729.1:462144921-462337421 GCF_019279795.1 Protopterus annectens
AACAGGCCTTACTATCCACTGAAAAATGGCTCTCTCACAACCTATTGATCAAAAAGACCAAACTCCTACTTTTCCTTATCTGTTCTCTTTCTCATCACAAAACCTCCTTTTTTATTACATCTTCTAACAATACAAATATCCAACCTGACACCCACACAAAACTCTCAGGGGTCATTATCGATGACGAACTCAAGTTCAACCTACACATACTCCAATGTATAAAAAAACAAACCAGAAACTAGGTCTGCTATATTGGAACAAAAAATTTCTAACCCCTGAATCTAGACTTACCCTGGGCCAGGCACTCCTCCTCCCCTCCCTCTTATGCACCACCCCAGTTCTTACCAATATCCAGGCCTCCACTCTAAACAAACTGCAACAAACTTACCATAAAATAGCCAGATTCATTACTAACTCCCCATACAACTCACACCACTGCATTTCTTTAAACTCTCGTCAATGGCTTGAACTTCCCCAGTTTCGCTATCTTATCAATTTCATATGCTACACTCTATTCTTTATAAACCCTCCTTTTGTCCATCTCTATCTTCCTTAGTCTCCATCTACATCCCATCCCGGACCCTCCATACTTCTAACCAACAACTACTTGATATCTAGCACCCAAAAAGGTCAGTAGGCAAACTACTCTACAAACACTCCCTTGCCCCATGCTTGGAACAAACTTCCCCTTGACTTACGTTCAATCTCCCACACCTCACACTTTAAAAATGAACTAACAGCTTATTTTCTCAATTCCAGAACCTGCCCTTGCCATGACCCTACCTAGTCTTCCTTCCCTTTATGTACCCACAAAAGGACCATACTTAGCACGTCATTACACCTCTCTCTCCAATGTGTCTACTATGCATTTTCACAATTTTATACAAACAAAAAATGTTTATTGTTGACCTATTGAACTATATTAATGTAAAATTGTTACTTAGCTTCTTTTTAATGCAACTTTAACTTTATGCATGTAACCCAACATATGTGAATCGTTTTGCTATAACTGCTATTATATCAATATTGTTTAAAATTGTACTTGTTTTAAAATGTATTACTGGAGCTCTTCTCCTCGGGTCTCCACTGAAAATGGGCCACAAGCCCAGTTGGACAAACCTGGTTAAGAAATGTCAATAAATAATAAATATATATATATATATATATATATATATATATATATATATATATATATATATATATATATACACATATATACACATATACATACACACACACATATATATATATATATATGGTTCTAGGTTATAACACCGACAGCACACAACATCGACAACAACATCACCGACACCACATCATCGACAGCTCACAAACACGACACCACACACACTCAACACATCATCACAACAACCAATAAACAAAACAAATTCCCTGACCAAAAACCACACACACAACACAAGCACACCTAAATCCTAACAAACAAACACTAAACCTTACATACACAACTATCCACTACCCTAACAAACCCTTACCCTAAGGTCCGTCACTATCGCACACTAACCTAACCCGCTCCCTGATCCTAACTCACTTAACTCGCCCCTAACCCAAACAAAGTCACTACTGCACCCTTACCTAACTCGGCCTAACCCTAACTCACTTAACCGCCCCTAACCCAAAACATTCACTACTGCACCCTTACCTAACTCAGCCCTAAACCTAACTCACTTAACCGCCCTAACCCAAAACAGTCACTACTGCACCTTACCTAACTCGCGCCCCTAACCCTAACTCACTTAACCCACCCCTACAGACCGCCAACATCGCACACTTACCTTACTCGCACCCTAACGTCCGTCACTACCGCATACTTACACATCCTTTACCCATCTCGGTGTTCTCCGCGTCGGTGTTTCATCCGTCGATCTTCTCGCGTCGGTGATTTCGCTGTCGGTCTTCCCATCTGTCGACGTTATAACCTAGACCCACATATATATATATATATATATATATATATATATATATGACAGCAAGATATGAATATACATGTATGAATACATATGCAGATATGTCTGTATATATTAATGTAAATAGATATATATATATATATATATATATATATATATATATATATATATATATATATATATATATATATGTTACAGTAAATATACACATGTATATACCTAGGTTATGTTACAGCAGTTACGGGTAACATGTTTAGACCGGGCATATGTTGGTGGGAGATCCACTCAACAAACTTATCACCCACCCCAGCTAGGCCAGTGAGACATACAGACATGCAATAAAGGTAAATACAACACTGGTACCCAGACCACCGGCAGGAAACTACCAGTGGGAGAGATCTACAAGGTCTACACTTTAAATATGGACAGTGACGTCCCTTGTGGGACACCAAAAATTTGGTACCTTCAACCAATGGGGGAACACCATTACAACCAGGATGTAGCTGTACACGGAACAGTAAGTTGTGCAAGCCTGATAACACATGGGCTGACACAATGTATGACATGTGTCCCAACACGGGGAGAGTGGGCAGTGTGTAGGGGTGTGTTGATATCCCACCTGCATCCACCTGTGCCCACAGTAAGGATGAGTGCTGTGGAGTAGTGGCTGGTGGGGGAACTATGGGTATGCAATTATGGGGCTAGGCGTGCATGTGTTGGCTGGCAAACACGTATTAGGACCGCCCTGTGAGTATAAGTAATATTCTGATGTGGGTAATACTGATGCCCATACCTCCCGAACTACTACTACTGGAATACATAGCGACCATATCATTGAACTGTCCCCAATTACCAGGGATGTCCGTGATTACGAATCAGAATCCTAACACAGTCTCAACTAAACCATCCTAGAACTAGTGATATTAGGAGGAAAGGTGGCGGAATACACATAATGAATAATGACAACATGTAAGAGTCATAAACTGCATGCACCTCAGAAAATGTGTATGCACCAACCTTCTAATTGTGTCCCTGAGGTCGTTATGCAGTGTCCCTGATTCAGTGTTTATTCTTCCCCATCCGTATGAGAGGTCTGATAGTGAGAGAAAACACATGTTCTGCCGACTACCTTAGAAGATTGATAGAATAAAAGGTTTGGGGTTACCACCTGTCCACCTTTGTGAGGGACACTCCCCTGTGGACAGTTGTGTCCTGCATAATAACTGTAATTAAGGCAAATGTCCTGTGATTTAGGGCAAAGACTATCTATATTGTCTGTAGTAGTAGCATAAAACAATTATGTTCCTCTGAAACACCTAAATGTTATAGGTAACAATATAACCAACTATAATGCTACAAGAGTAACCTTTTATTTAGGCGAAACAGTGAAGTACACCCCTTTCTACTGGCTGTGGGTGTGTTGCCCTGCAAAGTCTGACATCTGTACATACAGGTCCTATAGGGTTGCCACATTTCCAAATGGCCAGAGTGGGACATATTCTGTAGAAATGTCAGACATTCCAGGACTAAACATACCTACAGCCATGCATAGTACAAATTACACTTATTTGCACAAATAAAAGCTTAATCTAGTTGCATTTGAATTGCTTATGCTACTTCACATAACATATAGAAGTAAGCAGAAACAAAGCACCCTGAACCACTGCTAGGTAGGCACACAAATTTATTAAGCCGAACAGTTCACTCGAAAAAATAACGCTGAATCAAATCACCATACGTTTTCGTCCACAACTTCATCAGATTACACTAATACATTCAGTTAACTGCTTTTATATACTCATCCAACTTTTAAAAAACAGCCAGTAAAAACAATCATTGTACATAGAAATGCATTGAGTTACTGCCCTCTACTGACAAGGAGGATTATTACACATTAATGTCACAATTTTGCTGATCTCATTTTTAATACAGGGGCAAGTGAGATCATGTCATTTAAACCAGGGAATTTACTGGCCTCCAACACCACTTGCCAGTATAATTATCTGTATTCAACTAAAGTCTCCCACATACCGCCCCTGGGGTCCTTTGGCACAACCTCTAATATAAAAAACTGAAATTCAGCTTCAGGACAAGTTTTTGTGTGTTTGTACAGAGAATTTGTTTCACATTTTATCACGAATATCATAGGTGTGCTCATAAATTCTGCTTAACCATTCTTTCACTCCTGCCAATGTAAAAAGCATTACATTTTTTACATAACCCAACATAAATAATCCCTTTTGTGTTGCAATTCGCAAAAGTTTTTAAAGTTAAAATTTTGTTGTTACTGGCAGGTAAAGTAATGGTATCCCCAGTAATCAAATAAGAACAATAATTACAAGCACCACATTTAAATACACCAGCTTTTTTGTTTGTACCTGCTAACCTTGAATTTCCTTTACTACCTCTTTCAAAAATATCCTTCAGGGTGTTCCCTTTCCTATAATTATGTTTTATTTCACCCTGGAAAATGTGATTTAAGTCAGAAACTTTGGAAAAGTTAATCCACTCTTTGTCAAAAATTCTTTTGATCACACCAGCTTGTCCATCATATGTGGTAATGATACCTGATACGAATTCATTATTTAACCCATCTACTTTCTTGTTTGTGACTTGTTGAGTTGCAACATCTTCAATTTTACCCAATACAGGGGCAAACCTTCCCTTCCTCCCATCACTGACTTCTTTGGAAACTCTATCAATGAGCTCTTCCGGGTAGCCTCTATTCAGGAACATGTTTCTCAGGTTTTTACATTCGTTACCATAACATGCATCATCAGAAGTCATTCTACACAAGCACAAATTGCCCTTTTATAACACTCCTTTTCTGGTGGGGGGTGCGAACTTGAGTAGTGCAGATAAGAATTAGAAAAGGTCTCTTTTCTATAAATTCTAGACTCAAAACCATACTCAGTTTTAGATATGTTAACATCAAGGTATTTCACTTCATCAGTAGTGAATTTGTGGGTGAATTTTAAAAATTCTGTGGTACCATTTAGGTATTCCACAAAGCTACCAAATTCATCTTGAGTGCCTGCCCATAAAAAACACAAGTCGTCCAGAAATCTACCATACAACTTCCATAAACTACTATATTCTGAATTCAGTACAAACTTATTCTCCCAGAAGGACATTATAGTGTTAGCATAAGTGGGAGCACAATGTGCCCCCATCGCCACACCTTTAGTTTGTCGAAAATACTCGCCCTGAAAGAATATGAAATTATTCTTTAGGACAATCTCCATTAATAACAAAACAGTTCTGAACTCATTGTGCCCTAGTAGTTTGGATTCAAGTAGCATTTCTTCGAACCATTCAAGGCCTACATCATGGGGTATACTTGTAAATAAGTCAATCACATCCAAGGTACCAAAACCTTTTGTTTCATTTGCAAGTGATTCATTTAGTTTTCCTAAGAAATGCCACGAATCTTTTAAAATAACATTGTTGCCACAAACAAGCTTTTTTATCTTCAGGTCAATGTACTTGGCCAAAGGTGCAGTGACCGAACCTTCGGCTGACACTATCACTCTCAAAGGTGGGTCACTTTCATCTTTATGCACCTTTGGTATCCCAAATATGGAGGGTATTCTTGGTTTGTCTACCTGCAAATATTTAAAAGTACTCATGTCAATAACACCATCCATTAATAAATCATTTAAAATAACATAAATTCGCTTGTAGGCAATATTAATTTCATTCAAGGATATTCTGGTGTATTTGGTATTGTCATTTAATATGTCAAACATTTTGCTCTCATAATTAATGGCATCCATAAGCACAACCCCCCCGCCCTTATCGGGCTTCATAATTCTTATATTTTTGTTCTCACTTAATGATTTCAAAGTTTTCAACTCTGGGTCTGTTAAATTAGACTGCACTTTGTGACAACTCAGAATTTTCCTAAGCTCGTATTCCAAGCTCAATTCAAAGTTTCTTAGCTGAGGGTGTGTTGGGGGATTAAAGGTGCTCTTACGTCGCAATTCTACATTGTTCATGTTGACACCATTTCCTTTAAAATATAATTCTAAGTTTTTCTTCCTAATAAATAATTTAATATCAATTAAAAGTTTAAAAATATTTGTTTTCTCTCTAGGTATAAAACCAAAACCTTTTGTCAATAGTTCAAAATGACTACTGTTAATTGCTACATCTGTGTAATTGAAAATATTAAAATCATTATAACTGTATTTAAAACCACAGTTTGTAATTATTCCCAGACTGGTCGTCTCCTTTCCTGAGCTCCCCAGTTTCTGGTTTTGTAGTTTTTTGAATTGTAAGTAACAGGTTCCTGTGCATAAGTCTCTCAGACCGCCTTAAAGGTGGAAATGCAGCATCATAATCATTCTCTAAAGGCAATTCATTGTCAGAAATGTCATTGTTAGGTTCTCTGTAGTGATTAATTTCATAATTTCTAACATTTCTCACCCAATTCTTAGGCTTGATTATTGTTTCTTTGTTTTGTATTCATTTAAATCTCTCTCAATCTTGTTTAATTTTCTGTTTTAACCTCCAAACATTTACTTTCTAAATTATTTAATAGTTTATGATATTTGCTTCTCTCTTCGTCCACTGTAAATAGTAAATCGTGAGTAATGTCCTTGTTTATACATTCTACAGTTTCTTGCAACTTCTTTATTTCTACCTCATTGTTTTTAATGATAGCCCTCATTATATCAAAACCACAATTATCAAAAGCCTCTATTAGTTCAAAATAAAACTCTGTACCTTCCACAACCTTGTTAGGGTATTTGCATACCCTAAGCCCTTTGGGCACAATTTTCTGTTCTAAACAATACTTTAAATAAGTGTTTTCCATTTCTAACATTTTTCCTTTGTATAAAAATAGTCCAGGTCATCAAGCTTTTGAGAAAAGTTCCTTGTAGTTTATCATTAATGTTGTTTTGCTAGCAAAATCATAAACAACATTGAATAAGTCACTGAAATGTCTTTTGTACCTGTAGAGTTTAAACTACCACCAGGGCCAAAGCGAACTCCTTCACCCATTTTTCTAACATTGTTAGGCTGCTCAGATTGTCCGTGGTCGGTTTCTTCAAGCAAAATCCGAGGGAAACCATCCAGACTGCTGCATCCTGCTCCATTTCGTCTTTCTACATCTCTGGAATCATTTTCCTCACCAACAGCCCGTCTCTCTCTCGCGCCTCAACACTCCGATGCACTTCCTGGTTTCCTGGTTCCAGTACAGGCGTCAATACCGAGGCCAAAGATTGGCTGACTGGGGTCAAAAGCCCCTAAGTTGAGTGAGCTGTCCGATAAGCTTCCTGAGCTCACCGACTTCATTAGTCTTTGCTCCATTGCTTGCCACACTCCCAGCAGGTGATTCCATCCCAAAGTTACTAGTAACCAAAAGCGGAGGATGCAAAACAAACCAGTAAGCAGAAACAAAGCACCTGAACCACTGCTAGGTAACATATAGAAGTGTCATATATAAAATAACTGTTGTATGCAATTATTAATAAAATGTAGAATATAATAATGTCCTGTAATCTGAACATGTGCTATGTCTTTATTATTTTCGTACTGTCCCTCACAAAGTGGGACAGGAGGTAACCCTAAAGTCCTACCTTGGCCAATTGTGAAGGTGGCAAACCTATAATAGGTATGCGGTAGCATGACCTGCCTGACGGATGTGGCTACCACAACCCAACTGCTCATTTGTAATGCAGGGTCTCGATTCCTATGTATCAGCGAGATGGGAGCAGAGTGTATGCGGAACACACAGATATGATTAATTCACTGGACAGGCCGCTGATTCCATACAGTCGAACGCCATGCCATCGCCTAATGGGCAGCCATTCTTGATACTGTAGTCATGTAGTCCGATGTGATAGGCATTACAAGGTGGGAGCAGATTGTAAGAAGAACACACAATTATGAATGATTCACTGGACAGGCCACTGATTCCGTACATTCGAACGCCATGCGGTTGCCTAATGGGCAGCCATTCCCGATACTGTAGTCAGGAGTGGCCTTAGTTCAACTGGTGCCCTAGGCAGACCACCACACCACCCAGTGCCCCCATCCTGGTCCATGTACACCAAATAAATACTGGTAAAGTGCACCCACTAAAGCGGTGCTCTAGGCGGCCATTTAGTTGGCCTATGCCTAAGGCTGGCTATGACTGTAGTCCGATGTGATAGGCATCACAACATATGCCTAAGAGGAACACATGAATATGAATGAATCTTCGGACAGGCCGCTGATTCCGTACAGACGAACACCATGCCGTTGCCTAATAGGCAGCCATTTCCGATACTGTATTCATGTATTCCAATGTAATAGGCATCACAAGGTGGGAGCACATTGTATGAGGTACACACAAATATGATTGTGTCACTGGACAGGCCGCAGATTCCGTACAGCCAAATGCGATGCCCGATACTGGAGTCATGTAGTATGATGTAATAGGCATCGCAAGGTAATATTGTGGTCATTGCTCACCCCCGGGGGTGTGAGTGACAGATGCAAGCACCAATGCTGGTGCATTAGCAGGTGTGTTTGACTACCAGTATTCGAGTATTGCATTGGTTAAGCAATGTAGAGGCTAATTGAGCATAAGAGGCTGTAACCAGAGGATATCATACAGCGTGGTCTTTCAAAAGTATTGGAATGTATCCCATCATGTAGAAGTACATGTGAGTGTTTATGTCCAGCATATAGGTACATACATATATAGAGATGTATCAGGGACATGCCATGTGGCAACAAAGCAGTACAAACGAATGAAACAGGAAACACCAGCGACGTCTGTGTTATGTAGTGGTGTTGCTCTATGTGATAACAAGACTTCCTCAGCCAGACAATAGTTGCACATTGGCCGTATACACCACTCTGTGCATGTAATGTACATTAACACAACAGTACCTGTCCAATCATTATGTGTGAACAGTACTCCTACAATGTGCAACATCATCATCATGATAAAGGTAAATGGGGTAACCATAGAGGGACTGGTAGAGTTTTGTGTACAATGGGGTCATCCTCCTCACATGTACCTGAGCCATGTAGGAGTGTTGTGCATACCAGGACTGTGTGCCTGAGGGACAGTGGTGAAGATAACAGTAGTATGCTATGATGCATATTACAAGGGTTTCATGTGTCCAGTGGGCACGTGTGTGTAATGGACAGCTATGTGTAGGGCAGATGGTGTCCTAGGAGCCAAATGGCCTTATGTGTCCATAGGTGAGGGTCAGATGTTGGGGAAGGAGTGTAGGTATGGCCGTGGAGGATAGGTAGGAGCACAGAAATGACGGCATACAGGATTGCTATATGACACAGATGGGGGGGATACATCCTGGATAGGGATGGATCTTCGGCATTCAAAAGCCCATGGGAACAGTGGGATGGAGGTCTCTAGCCATGGACAACTGCCACTGCACCTACACAGCTGCAAAGGAGGCAGTGCTGGGGGCTGTCCAGGAGAGGCAGCATCACCCTATAAATGTGACACTCCGCCCTTGAACTGGAGTATCTGGCCTTAGGAGCCACTTTAAACATGTCTGGGACCGCACAACAGCAGATATGTACCTGTCTGGTCCTGCTCCCAAGGGGGACATGCTCCATCCTCAGTGGTGGAGCCACCAGAAGGTGGTGCAGAGCCAACAGAGGTTTATGTTAATGGCTGGGCCCCAGATGTGCTAGTGCCTGGTGCCATGGTCAGCTGAAGTGGGACAAGGGGATCTGCCAGGACCTACCAACCCATTCGGCCTATGGTGTTGCGTTTTAAACCCACATATGGCTTAGTGATAGACAACAGCATACAGGATTACCTACGACAGTATGCATAGATATCACCAGCAACCCAACAGATTGTATACATTTGCACAGGGAGCACAACACATGCATATATACCGCATGGCAACTGTACAATGTGTAGTAGACATGTGTCCGCAGCTATGAACAGTTGCCCAACATTGGCTTGTCACTGGGAATCCCACACAGTGTCAGTCATACCAATGTCTCATGTGACATATGTCCAGTCAGGGATGCGATGGCAGTAACACATCCCTATCATCATGTACTGTCTGCAATCCCCACACCATGCTTCTACTGTGCACAGAAGTATGTTCAGTGTATAACACAGGAAACAAATGGTTGTACACATTGACCTGTTCACAGATGGCCCTACAGATGGGGTTCCCTCATGAGCAGAGTACTGTCATGTCTGTATTTTAACATGCAGAATAGCCATTACCACACACATGTTAAACAGGCAGTAGTCTCAATGCAGCATAGCTACACTTACTTGCTGTAGTTGTGTGGCACATCACCCTCCAGTCATTAGGCTATTTCCCACTGTTGAAAATGATTGAGGAACATCCAGTTATCATCTGCGATGCCGTGTCAGAACGCCACATCCAGGTACTACTCACAGCGACTGTTATGGCCAGATAATAACATGTTTCCCTAGATAGTGTACTGTGTTTATCATGTGGATGGCTGTGGGAACACCATCACAACATTACCACATGCAATCAGCTAGAGAAGGACTGCAATAGGTGCAGAGGCCATCACCTGACCATTTCCATCTGTTACAATACACATGCTGCTGCTGTGCAGGTGTACACCTTCACATCCACCAGAGAGTGTGTGTGCGGGACAGGCAATTTAGACCAGGGAAGGGCTTGGAGATTTCACCATAATCTGCCACACGCTGAATAGTACAGGGTCAAACCCCTGACTACTCATTACTATTACATGTGCATGACGTTACTACATGTGCCATAGAGGCGTCATGTTGCAGTGCTGTAAGAACATGTGTGTAGGTGAGTGAGTGCTATCTGCAACAGATATAGTAGACATATATTAGATGTGGCACACATGTCAGTCCACGTGAACTGATGCTATTGTCACCACAACCACACTCTAATGGACACGCATTGACACCTTTGCCAGGGTGGCAAATACACAATGTAACTACTTAGTTTGCCACACCGCAGTAATGCACAGGACCACATGCACCACAGGGGATGTCTGGAGGTTCAATGGGCTAGGCCATGTGAAAGTGCTTGAAAACTGTTGGTATGCCAATGGGGTTTATACTGGGAGTGACTGTGGTTGGGAGCATCACAACCCACATGCAGACACAAGGTGCCAGTACTGTCATGCAGGTATTCATTGCTCCATGGCTGTGCAAGATGGCTGTACAAGGCTGGGTGAGGGGTAATTCTTGCCATTGTGTCCTTGACAATTGTGTGCAGTGCAGGGTTGTAGTGTCTGCAATGTCCCACACAGATGGGTACTGCAATATCTGGCCTGACATCCTGGTTACCAATGTGTAGGGCCATAGCATTGCAATGCATGCCATGTCTGTGTTTGATAGTCCTTCACATGGACATTGCCTGGGATGTGCATGTCCTACAATACTGTACAGTGACATGTACAGGTGTACCTGGTTTGGCAGACACATGTAGTGTACAGAGCCTGTTATACTCTGATATGCCAATACTGGCCTGGTGTGGCGAAACCTGCTTACAGTGAGCAGGTCGGCCCTGCACCTGCATGTATAGAATGGACAGGTATTTCGTGGTGTCAGTGGCATAGGTCCATACAGGGCACATGTGTACAGCATTGTCTGGCCTTAGTGGATCACATATGATGGCACCACATATGTTGCAGCCATTCAGCGTGGAACATAGTGAAGGCACAATGTCTGCATATATGTGCCAATTGTACCGCTGTACAAGGTGCCATGTCCTCTGCAGGCCACTGTGGTCACACCATGCCTACTATCTGTCCTCAATGTGCATGTTACTAGCAACATAGTGGGATATCCTAGGCAAGGTTGTATGTGCATGGCACATGGGTACGGGACATATACTGGGTACTAGTAGGGCTGCATACTTAGTTCACCAGACCTTTTGCCGGATGTATGGGTATGGCTTGCCAAAACAGTGCCATGGCTGACTGACGGCTGTACTCCTCGTGAGGTGGCCAATGTGTCATAGGATGGATACTATATAGGAAAACTACAAAACCCGCTCCCAAACATGTCCAATGGTAAGACAATCACAGCCACCTCTACACAGGCTCTGACAGACAAACACACACTTACCATGTCCTGTCTACAAACCCCTACCATATCACACTGCAGCAACACACGTTTAGGGCACGCGTTACAGCGAATACTACAAAGCACTGTACTTGTTTCATGCAGGCAGACACACACACACACACACACACACACACACACACACACACACACACACACACACGCACACACACACGCACACACACACACTTGACATGTCTGGGATTAGAACACCAACCTAACTACTTTACTACACTACAGCATTACACAGTTACAGAATGCGCTACCAAGATTACTGGAACACTGCACTCCCAGAGGTGTATTTGTAGATGGGTGACATAATCGGCCTTGCTAACGGTGGGTATAAGAAATGTATGGAGTGAGAGCAGTATAAAGGTATTACTCAGTCCTCAGGCAAATGAGGAGACACACACACACACACACACACACACACACACATGCACACACACACAGCAAGTGTGGGGCTAGAACACCGACCTAACTACTTTATTACACTACATCATTACGCAGTTGCAGAACACACTACCGAGATTACTGGGACACAGCACTCCCAGAGGTGCATTTGTGGATGGGTGACATCATCGGCCTTGCTAACGGTGGGTATAAGAAATGTATGGAGTGAGAGCAGTATAAAGGTATTACTCAGTCCTCAGCCAAATGGGGAGACACACACACACACACACACACACACACACACACACACACACACACACATGGCAAGTGTGGGAGTAGAACATCGACCTAACTACTTTATTATTGTTGGCTTGGTATGGAATTCTTAAAAGAAGCTGAGAGGTGCAGGTACACTGTGTTAGTAAATATTACCCAGTTACAGAACACGCTACCGAAATTACTGGGTCACAGCCCTCCCAGAGGTGTATTTGTAGATGGGTGATATCATCGGCCTTGCTAACAGTGGGTATAAGAAATATATGGAGTGTGGCCAGTCTAAAAGCAATTTAGAGTCCACCGTCAAACAGGGACAGACATACACACACACACCAGTGTCGAGTATGGAACACCTGCCTATTTACAGATTACTATTACAATACTACATATATACGAATCATGCCACACAGACTACACATGTCAAGGCTGTCATTATGACCGTCTGGGAATGCGGACATCAACAGGGATGCTGGCAGTTAAGATGTACATACCTGTGAACCTGTGTGTTTAAAGTATGAATCCATCCTGACCTGGAGTATGCCCATCTGTGGAATGGATGACTACTACCACTATACAGGGTTACAATGGCCATGCCCATACACAGAGGCACATAACAAACACAAGGTGTCACTGGGTATGCTTACACACTTAGTAGCACAGGGCTGTTTGGAATGCACTATGTGTCCATCTACACAAGGATATACTGGGCATGCTCATACACTTAGTAGTGCAGGGCTGTTCGGAATGCACTATGTGTCCATCTACACAAGGATATACTGGGTATGATCATATACTTAGTAGCACAGAGGGCATGCTCACACATTTAGTAGCACAGGGCTGGTCGGAATGCACTACTATGTGTCCATCTACACAAGGATATACTGGGCATGCTCATACTCCTAGTAGCACAGGGCTGACTGGGATGCACTCTGATGCTAAACACGGAGGGCCACAGTGGCCATGCTATTACAGGTAGATATAAAGAACACATTGTAATGGGCTCTGGTGTTAGTAGTTGTCATTGTTACCAGGAACGCTGCTCTACATATATTTGACACTGGTCTTTTACAAATCAGTGGTCATTCTGGGATGACATGGCTGACAGTAGGCAGGCCTTTGTCACATATCACATGCATCCACAAGGGAGTGTGGATATTACCCAAGTCGCATCCACCCATGCAGTGCTATTCCAAGGCAAATGTCCTAAACACAGGTTAACTCCCATACACCTACAGGAAAACTGCATTGTTTTCTTATGCTAACCAGTAGCGTCCATATTCACAGCTGGCCACTGTAGATCTGACAATGGGGAGTACTGAAATCTGTGCAGTGAGGAACACCTGGCTGATGTCTCTGTAGTGCACAATAGCACTACCACCATATACCTCAGAACCTAACACTACCACCATATACCTCAGAACCAGACATGTGGGCCATAACACAGGTACGGACCGCTCCAGGTGGCGTACCCACATACATAAAGGCCACTCACATGTACTGACCGGTCCCCCCACGAAAGGCATCACAGATGAGCCATGTGCATGACACAGTGTCACATGCTGCATTCTAGGATGTAAACTGCAGACATCTCCATGCCCTCGGACCACCACCACACAACCATACATGTTGTATGACAGACGAGTACACCACCATGTAACCCTTGACCTGTGAACTGTACTAAGGTCTACATTAACTGTAGACAGTACACGTACTGACATAGTTGCATCATGTGTTATGCAATGCAATGACACCACTGTCTGTGACCAGGTCAGCTGTACACATACCAAGGACCCTCAATACTGTCCACCATTAGTAGATGTCTGTTGCTGTACAACAGTACACACTGTCATGTATGGATATGACATACATGTACCTGCCCTGGGTATGTACATGTCACAAACACAACATACCTGTATATAGCTTAGCTGTTGTAGTCCTTTGTGCAAACAGGTGGCTACAGCCATTACACACAATCACATGGAATGTAGGTCCATGGCTGCTGAATGCTAACAGTACATAAGGTGTGATATCAACGTTGACAGAGGTAACATCCCCTCTGTACTGGTCACCCATCATATCATACAACAGTCCATGTATCATGTATGTTATTACAGATATCCACCAACTGTAATAGATTCATAGGTTCATAGGTAAGTACTAGGCTATCTGCCCATGGGCATTTATAAGCCTAGCCACAGAGTGATGGCTTTTGCCTCCCCTTTAGATTAGTAACCTGGGCCTCTGTCAACAGGGCTCCTGAAGTGATCCCAGGGTAGAACTTACAATTACCCATCCACTCATCAAGATTTCTCTTGAAGAGGGTCAGAGAGGAGCTCTGTCGAATATGGATTGGGATTCTATTCCAGAGTGAGGGGAGTCGCTGGGACAGGAATCGATCCCTCCAGCATGTCCTGTTTATTATTATACATAGGTTCAAGTCGCTAGAACAAGTGGTTCTGAGGGATCTCATTTTTTTGAGGTAAAGCATATCCATTAGTTCAGGGTTTGACATGGCCCTATAGGTCAGGCATAGGTCACCTCTGAGCAGACAGTAAGCTACTGAGAAGAGCTGGAGCTTTTTTAGTCGTGCTTCATAGGGTAATTGTTTAAGGCCCTTAATCCTCTTAGTGATGTACTTCTGCGTTTTTTCTAGTTGTTGCAGGTGTCTAGTGAGGTACATACCAAATGGGGCATTGTACTCTATTATGGGCCTAAAGAGTGAGGAGTAAAGGGGCACAATCACCTCCTTGCATCTGGATGAGAAACCCTTTGTGATCAGGTGTGCCACATAGAAGGATTTCCTGATCATTTTGGCTATGCGGTTATCAAAGGAGAGCATGCTATATACTTGGGTACCCAGGTCCCTAATTACTTCTTCTGTACTTAGTGGATTCCCATCTATGTGGTAGTTTGTAAGTACTTTTTTTTTCCCAAATGGGATTACTATGCAGTTTTTGGCATTTAGCTTGAGGCTGTGACTTTGACACTAGGTGTTTATCTCTGTGAGACCCTTTTGCAGGATGTCTGTGTCAGCTGGAGAGTCAATTATTGCACCCAATTTACAGTCATCTACGAACTTGGTTAGCCACAGTCCCTCCACCTTTGCCTGTAATTCAGAGAAATATATACCGAACAGGAGGGGTCCCAAGACTAAGCCCTGTGGGACTCTGCTTGTGACTGGTTTAGAGTCAGACATGGCACCTGCCACTCTTACCGTGTGGGTTCTGTCTGAGAGCCAATTGGCAACCCATCTCGTGACGTGGGGCTTGATGCCTAGAAACCTGACCAAATGTCAGGATTGTAGAACCTACACACCTGTACACGTAGTGTTGTGCATTCAGATAACATGCATGTGCAGTTGCTGATGTATGCAGGTGGCATGTTTCCTAGTACATCAAGCAGCTGCAATGCAGCCTCAACATTGCCAACTGTATATGGTGATATGCTGAATGTACAGAAAGATGCATCACAGGTATGGACAGATGTGTTGAAATAACTAAGTGGCGGGGCACTTTTGCAGATGGATATTTGCTGTGGACAGCTCACAGGTGTGTCACAAGTGGTCCTACAATACCCTGTGTAACCACTAAGCAACAGTTTTGTTAATTGAAGGACATAACACCAACTTAGACAAAGGTCAGGGTGACAGCGAAGGTAAATCACTTGGCACCTGTTAATAGATATGATGTCCCTAGTGCATATATCAGCACTGTTGGCACAGGAAACATCAGTACAGTTTGTAATGCGTGCAATACTGCTGTACGTCTGACATACATAACATGAGCTAGGCAGATCTGAGATTCACAGTACTGGCATGTGTGGTTGCGTGTGTTCATATTTGTCACGGATTGTGGGGGATGCATCTCAGTTGTTACTCTCCTGTACACTAGTGTACACATCTGTACAGACTGCAATGTAGAAAGCAGGACATAGGCAGGGGTGTCTATCTCACACATATGAGGTATCTGTATGTGCATGACATAGGTGTATTAATTATTGAATGCCACAATGTGTGTATGTAGGGCTGACTGGTCCCTGGGGTGAGGATGAATGTTACCATACTGAACTGATAGGACCCCTCCCACCATCCAGGTGATGCATTCAACTATCCATGCTGATGTCCCTGATCTTAGGCCATACTGACTACCTGTACATGTGTATTCTCTGTGGCGTGTCATGTAGGTGCACAATACTGTAATGATGATTTCCACATAGGCAGGGGTCCTCATCCCACCAGTAGCAACTGTGTGCGAGTGTGTGTTATTGTGTCAGTGAATCAGTGAGTGTGTGTCTGTGTGTGTGTGTGTGTGTGTGTGTGTGTGTGTGTGTGTGTGTGTGTGTGTGTGTGTGTGTCTGTTACAGTGTCATTGAATACATGTGTGTCAATACCAGAATGTGTGGGTGCAGTTGTGTGTTGGCAAGCTGTTATGGGAATGTGTATTACTAATTCCCATTCAGGCACCACACTTTCCACTGGCCTCTACCCTTGTAATCAGCTAGACCACACTCTTACCTCACCACTCCATGTAACTGTACCTGTGATGTCACCTTTTATGAATGTCACGTCTGTGTCCACAGTAGCACAGCTATCATGCTCTTGAAATGGTAGACGTGTTTGTAACGTGGGACATTCTCACTGATATGTGGCAGCTACACGGTGCATGCTGGTATATTCATACATACATGTGAGTAGTCCACATTGACATATGGGACACTTAACTGCAAACACTGACATCCACCGGCACGTGCAATTACACCTGAAGAAGGACAGCAGAACATCATGACCAACATGCATTTACTGTTGTTACACAAGACACATACTGTTAACAGTATTTTATACCTGTACTACATGGTATATCTGCTGACTGTCAACAGTCCTCAACATTTGTAAACTACACATATCATCCTAGTCTGTTCACCCTGTGCATCAGACCATATGAGCATGTCCCTGCATCGATGGTGTGGATTTCAGGGATGTGGCACAGGCATCATCATATGCACAGGGTGTTAATGTTTGCCAGAGGCCTAGGTTGCACCATTGGATGACATCATGTGTGTGAGTTTGGGCCTTTGATCTAATTGGGCGTGTGTGGATGTTATGCATGTGTGTGTTGCGGTGCCCTACATATGTGTCCAGTGTGTGCGTGTATGTCTGCACACAGTTCTCCCATGCGTCTGGCCTACACAGGGGTATTATTGACAGCTGCAGACTGTACAGGTGAGGTTTTACAGTTCACGGTGTCTAGCCACAGATATGTGACCTGTGCCTGCCAGGGGTTGCACAGGCACTACCAGACAGAGGTGCAAATTGGGTACTGTCTGATGTCACTAGTCCACTGGAACTGTGTCACTGTTGGGACCATCCTGGGCCACGTGCACATGGCCTGCTGTGTCATGGTGTGGACAGCACAGCACCAGATGCACTGCTGCTGCTACTGCCACTATGGGAGTGGGCATCTGAGGTAGCTTATACACGTAGACCTGACACAGGTGGTGTAGCAGGCTACGTCCACGTGCCCGACACCTCACTCCTACCAGATGTTCCAACACAGACAGCTCATGCTCGAGGATTTTCATGCCATGGTCAAGGACTCCAACCATGTCACCCAACTGTCTATCCAAAGCATCAGCAATCTGCTGTTGAGCATTTACCATTGCCTGGATGCTGTTGTTTAAAGAATGGACAGCAGCCCTGATCTTCTCTGTTGCACCATTCAGCACATGCCTGTGCCTCCATTACAGCCTGAAACATGCGTATGGTGACACCAGCTGCTGTGCTCTGTGATGCAGGAGCATGTTGGCCAGAGGTCCTCCTATGAGCAGCACTGGCCATGTGCCTGTGTGGGGCACCACCAGTAGTTTGGCTGACACCATGGTGTGCAGGCACACCTTCCATAGCCCCCACACTTTCCTGTTTCAAGCTACCATGCGCCAACTGTCCTTCCTCTATAGCCACTGGTGATGGGGTATGCACAGGTATGGGATCTGTGTGCAGGGATGAGGTGGACATATATGGAATGGCAACCAATGGCACAGTTTCAGCCCCTGACAACTCTGCCTGTGACCCAATCATACAGTCATCATCACTGCTTGAGTCTGTGGGGCACTAACATCTGATGTACCGCAGGAGGGCAATGCACCTATATCACCTGTGAGAGCAGACAAGAACTGTACATTACAATCTATACAATAGACACACACACACGCATGTGATATGACAGAAGGCATGCACCATGCATGTGATATGGCAGACGGCATGCAGCCCAGACAATAATAGTGATAGTTATCATACATCCCTAGGTTGCACACAACAGCATGCATGTGTGATAGTAGACGGCATGCAAATTACACAATCATAGTAGTGGTTAACATAGATCCCTGTGTTACACCATGTGGACCAGCACAAGTTAACAGTACACCTGCCTGATGTGTGGCATATGACCTTGATAATCGCATGTAGTATGACATGTGATCTGCTGATGTATGCAATGACATGCATACATACACAATGGTGTCCTGTTGAATATACAGTGGGGCAATGGTGTACCAATTTATTGTTGTCTGTCCACCCTACAGATATACTGCAAATTTAGCTGATGTGCATGGCCATTGCAGGGAATCATGAGGAGTCTCTGGTGCTATACAGTGTGAGTTACAGACAGGGTTCATAGCCATGACTGTGTTCAGATACAGTACATATATACTGTGGAATGTGACCCACGTCACTGAGGTGTATACACACTAAACCATGATGTTGAAGTTGTGACACAGGTCACTGATGGGTATATGGATCACACCCCTGCATATCTGCAACTATATTGCTGCAGCCTGGAAACTATGGGCAGACATGGCGAACACGTTGATACACGATGTCCCACATGACATCTGTGTACCACACACACACACACACACACACACACACACACACACACACACACACACACACACACACACACACACACAAGGAGCTAGTATGGCATTTATGTCCATCACCAGCAACTGGAATGTACTGTATCTGTGGCCTGATGTGGATACTGTACAGGTGACTGCTGTCATGTTGCAACACCCTCAAGATGTTCAACACATCCTATGTGGTGGATTGATGTTACGCCTACACAAGATGTGCACAGGCCTGTAGAATGTCTAGTGTTCCACATCTACATTATGACCATTATACAAAGGCCATGGCCGTACCATGTGTAGCCATTGTATGACAGGGTGTACACATAAGCACACCACTTCTACTGTGTGTGTTGCTCCATGTCTCTGGCCATCCTCCATGGCTATGTGTGTACATGTGTTGTCCAACTTATAGTGATGGGCATCTATTTCACATGTCTGTGTTGTCCCATATGACATATATGCTCCACTGACAACAGGGTTATGCAGATAAAGGGTGGTATGTGGGATATGTTTTCAGGTTAGGTAGGCAGTGTAGCAGCCAGGCCAATAGATGTCATGGACATGTCAAGATAGCACATCACATTGTGTGACATTCATAGCAGGGCTATGATCCACACTGGTAAAACCTGTGTGCTGGTCATACTCCAGCCCACTGTGTAGTACTGTTTGTATTTACCACATGTGTAGATCAGATCTGTTGTATGTTCCTAAAGTGAACAGCACCTCCACCATTGTATGCACAGCTGTCAACACATCTGGCAATAAATTTGTGAGGATTCATGCCAGTGAGATGATTCACATAGTTTGCAAGTGTGGCACATGGATAGTCATTGTGATGCATTGCAGGTGCGACCTGTATATTGTGACAGGACCATACATTATGTGTACATGTTGTGAATGGCCACATGGCAGATAGATTTGTGCATTACAGTTTCTGATAAATAATAACACTTTCACCTGCAATGGGCTGCTGTCGCAGCGGAATGCCAGAGGTACCTAAATAGGAGTAACACAGCAGTATGAGCATAATCCACCCCTGTATAAAGGCTACAGGGAGCAATTTGCATAACACATACATCAGTACATTAGACTATACTATGGTGTATGCACGTGTGTGCATACACAGAGTAGCATACTATAGTATGCGTCAGGTGTGTATATATGCATTGCATATGATGTTACATTACATATTGTACAGTGACACATGCAGCTATATGGGATATAGTTGTTATAGGTGCAGTACTGACTTACCAGGCAACTCCAAGATCAGTGGTTGAGAGACAACCACCTCCACAATATCAGCTAAGGTTTGTGAATGTGGTTCTGCAGGTGTTCCCAGGTGGGACAGTAGCTCTTCGGTACATGTGAGTGGGGGCTGGGTTTGTGGTCCACCACCTGTTGCACCTTGTTCCCTGGCAATTGCATTTGCACGCTGTTTTGCCCATCTAATGAGGTAGGTAAACTGTCTGAGCACCTGCTGGTATGTGCGGTTGTGGCCACCCACATCATTAACCCACCTGTGAAGTTTCATCCACAGGGCATCCCGCTGCTGTGCATCCTGTGGCACATGGCTGAACAGGATGTCATGATTATCGAATAGGTATGGGATGAGGGCCTCATCCTCCAAGCATTTAAAAGGGGGAAGCCTTGCACGCGGCATATCTGGAAGACACAATGATGGAGACAGGTCACAGTACCTCAGAGACATACAGAGCTACAGCTGAACATACATGTGTATCACATTAATTCAGTTTAAATAGTTGTATTTGCAAACCTACATGATACTGACATGTTTGTGTCACACACATGTGACAATGTTGAGTGGATATTATCACCATATATGTGCGTGTGTGTGTCACCTGATTACATTTCTCATACTCCATGTGGTTGCTGTCTTGATGTGGGCATGTTTGTTTGCCTGTACTCGTGTTCCTACCTATCAGCACATGGCTGGATATGTCCACATTAATGCAGTTGACCTTGATGCAGTATATATGTCACATATAAGGACTTACACTGCCTTAACAGACATGACATGTGACCCTGCAGACATGCTCACATAAGGTTTTACATGTATGTGTCCTGCCATATACATCTACATGGCACTGTACAGCAATTCATTATCCTGCCATGTATCACCTGTGTTGCACATGTGATACACATGGGACACTGGCTAGCCAGATGGTATTTGCAGGGATGGATATCAACTATGGCATGTACAGTCAAAGTCAACTAGTGGGCTATATGCCATGGGCCATGTATGCATCTAGGATGAAAGGTTACCTGTCAGTAGCTGACAGGCGGGTCTGTGGGGCCAGGTGGAGCAGTGCCGCTTTACTGATCCACAGCGTTAATGATACATATACCATGTGTTACTATGCGGTCATCACACCATGTCTGAGAGGGTGTGATGTGCAGCTTTGACGGACAGGAATGCATAGTATGGCAGGACTATGTCAAGTGTATGGGACAAGGATCTGTCCAGCATGTGGTAGGTGGATGTCCATGAAGTATGTGTTTGAGATCAGGATGAGTACATGTAGCATGTCCGACATCACTGGGTTGGACATGGATTTATTCAGGGTATGCATCATGCTACATAGTGGAGATGGGGACTGGGTAGGCTGGTGTAGGCCATCTGCACATGGCCAATACCCCTTAAAGGAAATATGTGATCTGATATGGGTCACTTGAGTGTTCTGTATGGCTGGATAATTATCTCTATATTCATGAATGGCACCCTATTATTATTAGGGTTGCCACATATGACTCCCTGACAGGTGTGGTGACATAGCTATCACAGGAAAGACAACTGCCCAGCTGCATCCCTCACACACAAGTGTCCATTATGATGACCGCTGACTAGGTGGTAGTTCATGGGTACAGGTTATTAACATAGGGGTGACAATGCTAGTCAGCTATTGCTCCTAGGTCATAGTCATTCACATACTTCAATAGGCAGATACCTTCTGTTTGTCTGTGAGGTATGGACTACAATGAGGAGGAATAGAATTCATTAACCCTGACATACTGTAGCTGCCACCGGTGTGATGATCACGTATTATTCAGACACCTTCTGTAGTGTTGTTTCTGCCAGCAGTCCTGTTGCAAAACACTCCTGTGACATAGGAATTTACATCTAGTATACTGAGTGTAGGTGGTACACAATATGGGTGATGATGTCCTATGACCTGGCAAGGTTATGATATGCCATGTGACATCAACCGTACTGTCATCTACATCCATACTACTGACATCACTTAAGTGATCAAGATTCATGGCCTTCCATACCAGACTCAGCAGGGTAGTAGTGCAGTTCTTCCCATTATCAGTGGTGTCTCCCCCTTTGGGGGTTGTGATACCTTTTGGTGTGCACCATTCAATGTGTACACAACCTGACATGGAGCTATGTTTTACATGATGTGTACGTGGAGAGCATCTTGTTTTGCCATATGTGTATGATACAACCTGTGATGTGGGCAGATCCCATGCAGACTGAGTGCAGCTTGTACCTGCATAGTTGTGGGTACAGGGTCCTTGTGGTGTACATGGATATATGCTTGTGTACCTGTTGGGGGGAGGGGCCGTGTTTTTATATTATACAAGACCCTATCTGGATTGCTTATTCATGCTAGGCACTTGTTCAGGACTTGTAAACAGTACATAAGCTAATAATTACTATAGCACTCAATCTTCTACATCACCTACAGGTAAGGGTGAACAGATTTTGTACATACTTTTCTCACTTGCGTAGAGTAATGTAGCTCTTGTACTCACTTTCCTCACTTATCTAGGTGAATGTAGTTCTATATTTAGGCATGTCCAAGAGTCAACTGCCAGTGTTCTCACCTGTCTATCTGATGAATCTGGACATCTTGAGGCAATGTACACATTGTCTCATGTACACAGAAAAGCCTCTCCACCTACCACCCAACACTACAACCTGTGAGAAATGCACTCATCTAGCCAAACTGGAGGTAAAGGTCTCTCCAACCAAGCCTGACCCTGACTGTCATGCGGAGAAGGTACACAGTCACACAACACCACACTCATCACATAAGTCTTACTGAATGTACCCCACCATTAACTGGGAAAACTACTCATGTACCAACACATTAGCTTAATGGTTTCTGGAATTCATAAACACCAATGCCCTGTCTCAACATATCCACACACCCACCAGGGGCAACAATATCCTAGACTTAGTCATTACCAACATGAGTGACTGGTGTTCCACACGTGAATCCAACTCCTCGTTGGTCCAATCAGACCATGTGCTGAACACCGTTGATATCCACATCCCGCACATACCCCCCATTAAAGGAACCCCTTAGTATAATATGTCTACAAAGCCAACTACATGCTTCTTAAGGCAGACGTGGTGGATGTCATGACACTCATGCAGATGGACAGTACTGTTACAACTGCTGAATCCTACACAAATGCACTCTATAAGCACTTACAGGAGTGCATGGCTTGTGCTATCCCAAACAGAACCAGGACGCTATACTCATAATTAACTAAACCAATCCGGTGGTCCCCTGCCATAAACATATTGTACTACAGGAGGAAGATACTGTTACAAACGAGAGTACAATACCATGCATGGAGGAGATCCCTGCCAGCCTCAGTAAGAAGGTGAGATCCCTTATAAGATCCTCCAAAGCTAGCTACAAAAACTATAACACAACTAATACCAACAAAAACCACAAAGTCTCAATGTCAACAACCAGATCTGCTCTGCGTTACAGCACAAAGGCATGAACATTACCGAAACAATTGATATTGGCAACATCCTGGCAGATCCCTCTCAAAGTTGCACACTCTAAAGGCAATATCACAGCATCCATGGGACTGGACAACATCCCAGGCTGTGTTTTACATGAACTTCAGATCGTACTGTCTCCTCACATCGGGCATAGTGCTTGCCCACTGAATGGTGCACAGCAACAGTTATCCCACTCTACAAAGGTGCCGCCACAACGGACCATGGGACCAATTTCCCTATAGGCCTGACTAGTCTGGTGTGCAAGGCTATGGTGCACATCATGGATCACTGTCACAGAAACATTGGGTACCTCCCAACCTTTGACCCCTCCCTGTTTGGCATTGTTAAGGCCGGACCATGCCTCCTAAACCTGAGGGTAAGGAGGTCCACACAGCCTACCTAGATCTCTCATAGACTTTCAACACCATTCTTCCTTCTGGTATTATCAACATACCCATCCGCCTGAAAATTAACCCCTTATGTCATGTGATGGTTTGCAAAGTGGCTCAGAGACAGAAAACACACAGTGGGAGTTATATGCCTTAGGTCCGACTGTATACCAGTTACAACTACAGTCCCCCAGGGCTCAGTCCTAGGACCCCTCATGTTCAGTATATACTTCTCTGACGTACAGACAAGCACAGGAGGGTGTTGGTTGAAAAGGTTTGCAGATGACTGCAAACTAGGGGACATAATTGTTTCCCCAGCTGTTACAGACACCCTCTGGAAGGGTCACACTGAGATGGATACCTGGTGTTAATATCATGGTGTCAAGCTGAATGCCTAAAAGTGCATAATCATCCCCTTTGGATATAACTAATTAACCATGGACTACCACATAGTTGCTAGTCCCCTACATACAAAAAAGGTAATACAGGATCCGGAAACACCAGTAGATAGCAATCTCTCCTTTGATACCCATAATGAAAAGGTGGTTATAATATCCTTCTACATGGCTCCCCTAATCTCTAATGGGTTCGCATCCAGATCAGAGAGGCCTTTGTGACTCTACACATGTCATATCAGACCCATTAGAGGATACAACACCCCATTTGAGATATACCTTACAAGACAACTGCAACAGCTTGGAAGACCACACCAGTACCACACCAAGAGGATTACGGAACTCAAACAGATGACCTATGCAGCCCAACCTATGAAACTCCAGCTGTACTCAGTTGCATACCACATACTCACAGGTGATCTCTGCTTGACACTCAAGGCCCATGTCCAACCCTGTATTGCTGGATACGCTCCAGCTAAACAGAAGTCCCTGAGAGCCACATGCTCTAGGGATATACACCTAATCACAACGATGAGTAGGATGTGCTGAACGGATAGATTCCTGACCCGGACACTCCCTATGCTTTGGAAAGTGATTCCAATGTACATCAGGCAGGGCCCCTCATGAGCACTCTTCAAGGGAAACCTTGATGTGTGGATGGGAGACAGACATGTACCCAGGGATCACTGCAGTGGGTCTGCTGGACAGAGGCGCAGGGAACTATTGGCTCTGCTGTTCAGAGGCACAGGGAACCAACCTATGAGGGTGGTGAAAGACAACACATGCTAGCTAGGCTTACAGATACCCTTGGTAAGACAGCCTAGTACCTACCTTTGCACATATTACATGCCTTATATGCATGGATAGTTAAATAGCTCTTCCATTTTACTTTGCTATCATGCTGATAAACTGGTGGCTCACTAAAAAACATATGTATCCTGTTACTGTGTTTTGTAAATGCCAATTGACATAACTAATGTTTGCCTACCATTACAGTAATGCTATGTAGCTTGTAATACATATCTGCCTACAATACTGTCCATTACACAGTTATTGGCACAATATCCCACAATGCAAAACATACTTGCACAGTGGCCCAACCTTCCACATGTTATTCAATGTATGGCACCCATACATATGGCTACAGTTACAATATATCAACATATACTATCCCCTGTTATAGCACATACTTGTTGGACCAGCCCTGCCACTGACATCGGCTGGTGAGGAGTATTTTTGTTCAAAGCCCTTATATAGCATCCTTTTTGGTGTATGCCATGTTTGCCTTGTGACCTACAGCAGTACACACAAATACTACAAGCATTACCATGCTCAACAATACATCACTACAAGATAACTGTTTCCATTATATGGATTGCGTGCACTTTAAATACTACAGAATAGTACTACATACACAGACATACTGACTGTTCTACATACCTTATTAGTAACCCGAGGTATCGTTAACAGTTGATTCAATCCTTTTTGGTTTGTGTTTCAATGTTCTTTGTAACGTTCCGCTGGTATATATGGATGGTTTGACTGTGTGATAACACATCCTTTTCTAGTTACATATCGGTAACTTGTAGGATCCTGTCCACCAATTCCTGCTCCAAAGTAGTTAACTGGATCCACATCAGCTGTGCAGCTACTCCATTAGCTGATACCATGGCAACAGTGGTGTATAAGTGAGTACTCCTTTTGGGTATTGTCCGTTTGCCTTACTTTCGAGGGAGACGGCCTAGATGTGTTATTGCGATATATTTCAACAGCTATATGGAGACACAATGATATATTAGCTTCATGACTCCCATGGACTGTGTGTAATAGCTAGATGATTTAGTTCTACATGTGAGTACAGCTGTTATATTTCGGAACAGTGCTACTTATGCAGGATTTGTTTGTACCTGATACGTCTGCAGATGTTTAAATCTGGCAAGGATGTTTGGGCAGCTCAAGGCTGTATGGCTATGCATGAATTGTTATGTGGTGTACAGTGTGCTCACCAGACATCCTTGATTTGGTGTACAAGTGTAGCATACTGTGCTGTTACTCACTAATTGCTAACACATCCCAGTGTACACACATCCCTCTGAAACGGGATTAGTGCAAACAAACCCTATTACATCAGCAGCTGTTCCATTGTATAACAGCCGCTATTTCACATAGGGCCATGTTAGTGTGTCTCTGACAAGGTATGTTAAGGCTTCTGCAGATGTCGTACAGTGTGTGAATGATTTGTGATGTTATTACAGTTTGTATTGTAATATGTTTGGGTGTGGGGGTGATGTTGGTGGGTGTGCTTAGCAAATGCAGGTGTGTAGGAACTGCTTTTATACATAATCACTATGTGCGTGAGGGTTCCTTCCCTATTTGAACACCTATCCTTTTGTGGACTAATACAATGGTATTTTCAGGCTGATTCATTAAGGCAATGTTATGTGGTTCCTGTTTAGCATGCATGGGATGTTAGTCCCTGAATCCCTTCGGTAATACATCTGAATGTAATAACATGTTGCTACATGATAACTGAATTTCTGTCATAGGTATTTGCAGTCATCACAGTTGTGTTGATGACTGACCCTCTTTCGCTAGGGTTGCCACCTTTTCATATGTCCATAGTGGGCCCTTTTCGGGACACACATCTGATTTTACAGGCCGACACAAACCCACAGTCAGTACAAGGGATAGAACTTTCCTTTCTTGCCTAATTATAAGCTTATTCTTGTAGCAGTTTAGTAGCTTATCCTGTTTCCTGTACCATGTAGGTACTTTAGATACAGAAAGAACTATTGTATGCAACTATTACAGTACATATGGGACATAATTATGTCTTACAATCCCAGGACATTTGTCATGTTTAATATATTTGGTCAGGACACAACCGCCCAAAGAGGGAGTGTCCCTCACAAAGTGGAACAAGTGGTAACACTATCATTGGCTCATGTCCATAGCACATATTTGTAATGGTGTATAGGCATATACTCCTTTGTTCATAAAGGTTGGTAGTGGCGGAATGTGTGATTGCTATGGTCTATGTTATACACATATGTGAACACTTCAACCACTGTATACGGGAGACCTACGGAATCCCAAAACCACAGTGTTCCAATGCACACAGTCCCGGGAACAGACTCCCATACCCCACATTACCGACATTAACAGTAACTCGTGAAGGTAACACGAACATGGAACACACACATGCACAAAGAGACACACTGCTACCCAACACATCCAAACAAACCATCCTACACTACGTATGAGCAGGTGGCCAAGCCCCCTACACACCCCATGTAGGTGTCTGCGCCCCACACACCACCCCCTACTTTAATATTCTACATCCTAGGTCGAGCAAACAGAGCACAAAGCTATCCCACAACCACACATTACAGTCCCCCAAGAACACACACCACACACAGAACACACACTTACACACACTACAGCTCTAAGAAACACATGTACACACAGTAACCTACCCAAACCGCAACACCAGAAGCACTGACTGTCCATTAACATCGTGAGATTACACCTCGCGCATCTGGTGTTTTGGTACTGTGTTCTTTTGGACATTAAGCCTCAGGATTACATGTGTTGGTATGTAAAGCAGTTGGTATGTGGTAGGTATCCCATTTATATGTACCTCCATGGTTATGTAGATGTTGTTAACCTATCTATATATCTACATATGTATATCCCCATACATCGACATATCTCTCTCTCTCTCTCTATATATATATATATATATATATATATATATATGTATGATGATGTGTATATATATATATATATATATATATATATATATATATATATATATATATATATATATATATACATACACCTTTCATTGAGTACATGCCGGTTTGTCCTATTTCAACACATTCCTACCTTTTGTGCTTTATCCTGTCAGTATACACGACTGCCAATGGTACATCTCAGGTAGCTTAGTAGTATGTTATTGTGATGAATGTGTACATGGTTGCGTGTTCTAATCTTGGCAGTGATATCTTACCTCTCAGAGCAGGCACTGGTAGTGCAAGGGTGATAAACGCACATTTCAATGGTTGTGTGTTCCACATGTTTATTATTCTGTGGAGAATTACCTATATATGCAAGCTGTGCTTAAGGTATACTATGTAACATGTACACATCTGTGAAGATTCCTGTCAGGGATACTCCCCATTATTTGGAACTACATCCCTGATTACATTGTACAAAACCCCTCACTGACACTCCAGTGAATCCTTGCAGAGTGGGTGGTGAACAGTAGCTACACCACAGGGATCCCGCAAGTGGCTCTGTTCCACAGAGGGACAGTTAGTTGATCGATGGGGTGGCGACAGCAGACATGTTTTGCCTATGCTTATGAGTGGCCTCAGTGGTTGGGCATGTACCTACCTATGTATCTATGATCCTGTACATACAGTATGGACACATGCTAATAGCTTAATATACTGTTCAGGTATTGCCTTACCTTGTGCCAATGGCGGTTGTGTGTACAATAGTTGAAGGCTACCTATGTAGTATGCACACAGTAAACCACCTATACATGACATATGTGTGTGCCATACATGTTTTCTGTGTGTGCAGGTGGAGAAGAGTGTCAGTCCATGAGTGCCTACACTGTCAGTGTGTGTGCTAGGCATTCCCTCTTTGCCAAGGCATGGGCATACTGGGCATGCCTCCGTCTGCCTACTGGGGCTAGCACAGGCTGTTCGTGGTCTGAGTCCCCCTGTGCCTGTGGGCCCCTTGGCAGTGGTGGTGGGCTGTGAGGGCCTTCACCATTCTGCCCCTGCTGCAGCTGTTTTCACAGGATCATATTGTGTAGCATGGCACATACTATGAAGATGTGGGCACACGTTCCTGGAGAGTATTGCAATGCTCCACCTGATATGTCCAAGCAACCGAACCGTGATTTCAGCATCCCAAACAAGTTCTCTATGATGATTCTGGTTTCTGCGTGTGCCTCATTATGGCATTCTTGCGTGGCTGTGTGTGCATTTCTGATGAGTGTCATCATCCACGGTTCCAGTGCATAGCCAGCATCCCCCACCAGGTGGCCATATGGGATGTTCCCCCTGGCAAATACCTGATACAGCTGTGAGGCATGCCAGACGTGGGAGTCGTTATAGCTTTCAGGACTGCCAGCACACACATCCATGATAATGCCCTGGGCATTGCACATGACCTAGCAGTTGATGGAGGGGAATCCCTTGCGGTTTATGTAGCGCCTACCCTGCTGGGTGGTGAATTGATGTGTATGTACGTGCAGTCTATTGCATCCAGTACCTCTGAGTAGTCTACCACATGGTGGAAGAGACACAAATTGCTGGCCAACTCCTCATGCGTTTTGTGGAAGTATATGTGCTCATTGACATGTGGTAACATGGCATCCAGGAACTGGTGGAGTACCTTGGATGCTGATGCCTGTGAGATCCCCATAATATCCCCAGTTGGCCTTTGGAAGGTACCTATGGCTAGTATTCTCAAGCTTTCACATACCTTCGTGTCCACTGGGATGGGTTCCCCTCTGTTTCTTCTGGCTCTGAGGCATGGCCGGCACAGCCCAACAAGTTGCTGTATGATGTCCCTGTCCACCCTGTAACGATCTACTATTTCCAGATCATGTAGCCCCTGGTAGGTTACCCTGGGTCTGAACACTTGTCTCCTCCTCCAGTGCCTGAGATGGTTGTCAACATTATCCTCCACACCACCATCAGTCTTCAACACATGCTGGTGAATCAAAGCTATGGCAGCCCCTAACATATACATATTAAAAGTTCCCCGTCTGTATACACCAATGGTGCAGAGTGTCTGGGAATACACAAGTGTGTGTGGGGGGGGCTTTCACACCTTATACTATTGTGCAATGGATGATGCTGGTGTAATTGGGTGTGTTTGTGCTATTCCAGCTGCAGGGTATCTTAATTATTGGTTTTACAGCAGGTACTGCTATTGTGGGGCCTTTGGTGTTGACTTAAGCTTGTCTGCTGTGATTCATCTATTGCACTTTATTTCTATTTTCAACCCGGCTCACCTCCCATTGTCAGGCATGCATCCAGCTGCCGCCTTTCTTGTTTTGTGCTTCCACAACCCAGGATTGTGTTGGGAAATGTGTTATATAGCTGATCTACAGCAAGTTTGCTTTGTTCTGCTGTCACAGTTCTCTTTTCTTTGCTGTACGGCACCTCCCCTTTCCTGTTCTGCTGGTAGCTACTGGCAGCCTTGTTAGCTGTTGTCTATGGCCCACTGTAAGTTTCTAGGTGTTAATTACTCATTTGTACTACAATTACCATGCTGCATCATTTCCTTATTGTCTTTCCGTATCCTTATTTCAGCTGTAGTGCGCGCCATGCACATCCGTTTACCGGGTTTCGTGCGCTTTTTCATCCATGTTCACATGAACGTTCGGTTACCTTGTGTGCTGTCAGCTAAGCAAAGCTATGGCTACGTCCACACCCCTGTCCTGTGGTTTTGCTTAGCAACACCCAACATGGATTAGCAATTATCCAATGTGCTTACAGATATGGTGGCTCGCCCCTCTCTTGATGTCATGTTTATCTCGAGGCCACTCCTCGGTGTTGTAATGCTATGCCGTGTGGTACATCCTTATGTCAGCAGGACATATGCGATTCAGTATTACTTGACTCATTTGCATGGCATTGATTGCTAATTCCTAGTTACCGCACGGAACACTGTTACAGACTCTTAGCAACCCTTGCGCTATGGTTGTGGTGTAGCATGCATGCCATTGACTATTATGGGGATATCATGAATTGCGTTACATTACAGTTTTATGATATCTAAATATATTTTCATTATGATCCCATTTGCACACCAATGCACTGCAGTTTTACTTTGTGTTGGTGTGGCCATGAAATTAAATGTTACTTTTTTATATGTTGTGCATGTTGTTTTATGCCATTGGCTATATATTTAGCCATTGGCATATATTAACATTATAATAAGTAAGTTTGGTCCGCTTTCATGGCTCCGATTTTATGTTTGACAACATGTAAACCATTTTTTTTTTTGGTTTACATTTCTACATGCTTACACTATGCCTGCACAACTTCATGAATTGCTATGTACCTTCATTTGCATGCTAAACTGCTGCACATGGGGTAATTTGCATACATGCGCTGGGAGCTGTACAGCTTTGGCGTATGCTGGTAGTGCACATGGAAACAGCTCTTACCTGAATTGCTCGATGGCCATATTTGGCGCTATATCACCAACGCTACTCCGGTGTATGGTGCAAGCTTCATGAATCCCAGAGCATATCTCTCAGAAGTGCAGCTGCTAGGAAGTCATAGAGCAATAAAACACTTTACATTTTAAACATAGTAAATACTTCTCTCCAAAACAATTGAAAAAAAACGTTTAACTATAGACATCCTGTCTTCTTGTTGCAATGAAACTAACTTTTATAGCACATTGTAAAGCACTTAATTTCAACTTATTTTCTTGAAAATGTGTAAGTTAATCTTCTATGTTCCAGCAGGGTATGCTGTGGTTACATTCTTGAAGCTCAGTACATAACATACAGTTCTGTATAAATCATATCAATATTCACAAATGACATAGAATTATTTACAAAATTTCAGATAGCTGGGTTGGCAGTGTCACATCCCCCACCGCCCTGAAAACTCAAGTTAGTTTTTCATGTGACCCTTGAGAAATGTTGCTTAAGAGGATTGAGTCTATTTAGGAATACCTTACCCATTCCTTGACTTGAGAGCCCATCTGCATTGGCATTGCTAATCCCACTGCAGTGCTGTACAGACATATCATATGCTTGGAACCCTAGGCTCCACCTTAGTAACTTGGCATTTTACTGTCTGGCTTGGTGTAACCATGTTAAGGGATTGTGACCTGCAACTACTGTGAATTTCCTTCCATACAGGTAAGGGTGAAGTTTCTGCAGAGCCCACACTATGGCTAGGCATTCCTTTTCTACAGCTGCATAGCTTTCCTCCCTGGGTTGGAGCCTATGACTGAGATAAACCACTGGGTGCTCTTCTCCCTCTCAGGAGACCTGGCGAAGTACAGACTCCACCCCATGGTTTGAAGCATCCTCCTGCACAACAAATTATTTGCTGTAATCTGGACTGGCTAACACGGGGACCACCCAAAGGTCATTTAAGCTTCTGGAATGCCTGTTCACATACTGGGGTTCACACTGCCTCATCTGGCCTGTTTTTCCTTGTCAAGTCTGTGAGGGGAGCAGCTATGGTACTATAATTGGGGACAAACTTTCTGTAGTACCCTGATGCACATGAGAATGCCCTCACCTGCTTTTTGGTAACCGGTGAAGGCCATGCCTTAATGGCTTACACTTTGGCAGGTTCCGGTCTGACCTTACCACTCCCCACTCAATGTCCCAGGTAGGAGACCTCTGCCATACCCACCTGACATTTGCTGGGCTTAATGGTCAACCATGCCCTCTGTAGCCTGCCCAGCACCTCCTTGACATGCTGAAGATGCTCTTGCCAGGAATATCTGTAGATGGCAATATCATCTAGGAATGCAAGGGCCAAATCTCCTGCTTCTACTAGAATATGATCTACCAGACTCTGGAAAGGCGCTGGGGCATTTTTCATCCTAAAGGACATCTTCATGAACTCACACAAGCCAAATGTGGTCACAAAAGCTGACCTCTCTCTAGTACTGGAAGTCAAGGGTATCTGCCAGTGACACTTTTTAAGATCAATGGTGGTATGATACTTAGCCACAACCAGCTGCTCTAGGGCTTCATCTGTCCTAGACATGGGGTAAGCATCTGACTCTGTGTTGACTATTCAATTTCCTGTAGTCCACACAGAATCTGGTGCTGCCATCCTTCTTTGGTACCAGCACCACTGGGGAGACCCAGGGACTGCTGGACTCCTGAGTTACCCATTTCCTGTATCTCCTCCCTCAGAGTCTGCTTGACTCTCTCAGGCACCCTATAAGGGGCCTGCTTAATAGGCCTTTGGGACCCTATATCCACATGTTGCTGCACCAGGTGAGTGCCCTCTGATTTCCCAGTGAGCATTTTCCCAACCCCTGTAACATTGGTCGGATTTCTTGAACCTGGGTAGGGGATAACTGCTGGGACATTGCTACCCCTTCAACTGAGGTGTCAATTTGAGCTCCCCGAGGAGATCAGTCACCAGATCCCAGGCAAACTCCTCCTGCCATCCACTGCAAATATTTAGCACAAAGGCCCTTCTGTCATGGCAAGATTTCATCATGTTAACACAGTACAATTTGTGCCCCTGCCTCCTGCATAGCAGTTCTACCATGCAGTTAACATCATTGACCTTCCTTACTACTTTGTAGGGTCCCTCCCAAACTGACAGCAGCTTATTGTGTCTGGCAGGAATGAGAATCATTACCTGCTGCCCTGCAGCATACTCTCTACCGCAAGCATTCCTGTCATACCAGACCATTTTCTGCTGTTGGGCTTCTGCCAGGTTCTCCTGGGCAAGCCCATGTGTTCCCTGAGCTTTGTCTTGAGGTTTAGGACATATGCCACAACAAACTCTTTGTGGAATTCACACTTACCCTCCCACTCATCTTGAATCAAATCTAGAGGTCCCCTCACCCTATGCCCATACAACAACTTAAAGGGTGAAAAACCTGTGGATTCCTGGGGCACCTCTCTGTAAGCAAACAACAGATGGGGCAAATATTTGTCCCACTCCCTCTTGAATGGGTCTGCCAAAGCCCGTAGCATGGACTTGAGTGTAGTGTTTATCCTCTCAACAAGACCATTAGTCTGGGGATGGTAGGGGTGGTCTTTAGGTGCTTCACCCCACAGTACTTTCACAGACAAGGCAGGAGGTCTGACATGAAATTGACACCTCGTCAGTCAGTATTTCTTTTGGGAAATGTACCCTGCTTAAAATCTCATACAAAGCATTTGCCAGTGTTTCTGTCTCAATGGAGGAAAATGCCACTGCCTCAGGGTATCTGGGAGCATAATCAACTAACACTAGGATATCCTTCTCCCTGTGGACTTGGGGTACTCAGAGGCCTCACAATATCCATAACTATCCTCTGAAATGGCTCCTCAATCAAAGGCAAAGTTATCAAAGGAGCTTTCACCTTGTCTCCTGCCTTACCTACCTTTTGGCACTGCTCAGAGGTCCTGCAGTACCCTGTTACATCTCTGGAAATCCCAGGCCAATAAAAGTTCTGCATATTATGTCTCTTTGTATGCTTTATGCCCATATGTCCTGGAAAGGGAATATCATGGGCTATGGCTAGAAGTTCCAAATGTTAGGCTCTGGGCACTACAAACTGCTGTATTCTCTCAACCTCTAGCCCTGTCTCAGGGGTCCACTCTCTATACAGTAACCCTTTGTCCCGTATACAGATTCCACCTTCCCTTAAAAATCAGGTTTTGTAATGTATTGTCTGAGAGCTGAGCCTGACTCCACTCTCTCCTAGTAACCCTTCCCAGCTTCCCTTCCACAGGAAGTCTGGTATCCACTGACAGTGGTGCCTCACTGTCAGCCTGTGTACTACTACTATTCACCTCTGCACTTGCAGTCACATTGTCCAAGGGAACATCAGTACCCACAAGCAGCTGTGGCTCACCTTCAGTCTCACTGCTACAGATTAGCTCCCTCCCTGAAGTAACCACCTCACCAGTCCTGGCTGCATGTGGGCAGTTTGTCTGGGTCTCCCCCAGATTACCAGTCCCACGTGCTTGTCTCCAAGCCTGACTGCATGTAACTGCATGCACACACGGTACTGCATTATTAAAATCATTCCCTATCAGGACATCTTCAGGGATATCCTCAAACGCACCTACTTGCTTGCTTCTTTTCTGTCCTCACAGTCAAGGTAAACCCTAGCCAAAGGTATTTGGAATGGGGTCCCTTCTAAAGCTCTTACTGTAGTAGACTGCCCAAACAAGTAGTGCTCCACTGTAACCATTGCAGGCTTCACAATGGTTAGGTCAGAGGCTGCATCTCTCTTAGCCATGGCCTCTTTCCCATTCACTAAGATATACTATAACCTCTTGTGGTAGTTAGACAACTTACTGTTGGCATTTTGTCATTCCCACTTACTGGTTCTCCAACATTTTGTTCCCCACCTTGCCTCCATGGACATCTATATGCTACATGGCCCCACTGGTTGCATTTAAAACATTTAACCCTTGGTCCTGGATGTGTACCTGGACTAGTAGCATCCCCTGCTACTGACAGACTCTGTTGGAGCATTCTGGGCTGCCCACCATGGGTACACTTAGACTTATGGACAGCACTGAGTGTCATTTTCCTGTGCAGTGATGCCCTGCTTGCTAGATATAGGCCTCCCTTCTCCTCCAACCCATCTGCAGTAGTGCATTTTCTATCAGCTAACCAGGTTCTCATGCCCTGAGGCAAAGTGCTAAGGGCTTCTTCCCTCACCAAAATGTCTCCCAGCCCTTCTAAAGTGGTGACCTGACATCCACTCACCTACCTATGAAAACAAGTGCTAATTTCATCAACATATTCACACACACTTTCATCTGCCTTGCGTCTATGCTCACAAAACGTTTTCCTATAAGCTTCAGGTGTTAACTTAAAACATTCTAAAAAGAAAATTCTTTACAACATTATAATTTAAACAAACAGTATCAGAACATTTAGAAATTGCAGTTACAGCTTTACCATGGAGTAAGGGGGTCAGGAACTGTACCCAGAGCCCTTGGTCAACATTATACTGTTTACATACCCTCTCAAACAAATTAATGAAACTATCAAAATTATCCCTCTCTGCAAATTGTGGAAGAAATTTACTGACCTTTGTTGCTTCTGGGGCTCAATGACTCCCTTCCCCATTAGCTCCATGACTCTGGCAAAGAGTCAGCATCTTCTTTTCATGTTGCCTCTCCCTCTCCTCCTTCTCCTTCACCTCAGCTTACAGGTGTCACATTTTCTCATTTTCCGCAGCCTTCAGACATTACAGTTTCTCATTTTCCTCAGTCCCTAGATGTCTCATTCTCTGCTGCCTCTATTTCCAAAAGCTTGGCCTCCAGCTCAAGTCTCTAACTCCAGATGGATTTTTAAATCCTCTGTGGAAAGGTTGAGTTGTCCATTTTCTGAGAGGTCTACATCTCCACGGTCAGTCTGATTGTCCTCCTGGTTGCTATTTTGCAATGCAGCTGTGACTAAAGCTGCAAGCATGTCTGCTTTAGTCAGGTTGGGATGCACCAATCCTTTAGCCTGGCACATTTCAGCCAACTGGCTCCTTTGTCAGATCAGCCTTACCCCTCTGCTGACATGTTGCCTGCTCTCTCTGACTAACTAAGCCAATAAAAAAAACAGCTGTGATATGAAATCTGAATGTTGACTGCATGGCTGATTGAGAGTATAAACACCTTCTGTGACCACTGTACACAGGCTACAAGAATTCAATATCTACACCACTACAAGCCAATTAATACGTGATGTGGCTAACTCACCACTGTCAGTCAATTAATATGTGATGTGGATATCCCACCACTGCCAACCACTTAATAAGTGATGCCCCTGGACTAGCCCAGTAATCAAGGAGCCTCAGTCCTCACCACTGGCAACAGTGAGGAACATACACAATGGGAGGATGACAAGTACACACACAGTAAAGTATAATTTCCCTTAAGAACACATAGAAATCACAGTCAGTCTGGGGCTGCTTTCTCCCTCTTTCTCCAGATCCCCAATAAGACACCTTACTGGCACAACCATAGGGTTAGGATCTTAGCTGAGGAGTCAAGCCAAGACCTCCAGCACCCTCTCTGTCCAACCAGTGCTACATGTCCCTGCCCAAGTAGCTGACACACACACACACACGCATACACACACACACACACACACACACACACACACACACACACACACACACACACACACACACACACACACACACACACACACACACACTTTGAGAACTGATTTATATACAAACACAGACACACACACCTGGAGAAGGCTGGCACATGCTTCCTAGCTATGCTCCCGTCTGCCCAGACTATAATGTAGTTATCATTGCCATCAACCCCTACTTATCAGCTACTTATGGCCCTTACAAAGGGTGACAAATCCAATGGTGTAATGTTACTATTATTGAAATGGTAGTCTGACCAAGAGCAAGGCTATTTAGGGGTGGCATGTACAGTGTCACCAAATACATACTGTATGCAAATACTCTAAGAGCTTAAATATGCCTCACAAATATCAGCCACAAAGATAGGTTTAAATATATTAATAATAAATAATAAAAGAACAAAACAACACTTAATCAACATAGTAACTGCAGAGTTCAGAATCACAGAAAATATTTTAAACAACGTTGAAGGACAGTCTCAAATAACTATAGAAAACATCTAAACTAATCTTTACTATATTCCTATCTATATCTAAAAGATAACATGCCCTAAATAACTTACTTACAGAACAAGGCAAATGCAGATGAGTTAATGCTTTTGCTAGGTCCAAGACAAAATACAAAATGTGCACAGTCTCTCTCTGAGAGAGTTCTTAAGTTACTATCAAACATTACTGCTGGGTCAGTTTGGATGACATCATCCTTTGTCACCTGCCTTCAGTTCCCAGGCTAATAGATACTAACAGAATTTTAACATATGTGTGTGAGAAGTACATAACTTTCAGAAGTGCAGCTGCTAGGAAGTCATAGAGCAATAAAACACTTTACATTTTAAACATAGTAAATGCTTCTCTCCAAGACATGAGAAAAAACTTCTAGCTCTAGACATCCTGTCTTCTTGCTGCAATGAAACTAACTTTTATAGCACATCATAAAGCATTTAATTTGACTTATTTTCTTGAAGTTTTGTAAGTTAATCTTCTGTGTCCCAGCAGGGTATGCTGTGGTTACATTCTTGAAGCTCAGTGCATAACATATAGTTCTGTGTAAACCATGCCAATATTTACAAATGCCAAAGAATTATTTACAAAATTTCAGGTAGCTGGGTTAGCAGTGTCACAATGTGATATAAAGTACTAGTATGTATTTTAGTGCTGGAAATCTTACCCTGCTGATGTAGCTCAGCATGTAAATAAAGTGCCTTTGAGGATGTAAATGATGAGTGCTGTGGATTCAAGTCTGCTACGAGTTGGTTATTGTTATCTTTTTCACTCTGTAAGTGTATATTTATCCAGAGGTTCCCCTCAAATTCCTGGTCTAGCTCAGCACGTAAATGCAGTGAATTGGGGATTTCAGGTGATTAAGGTTGGTAGTTCATGACTTCTTGAGGTTGATTGCTTTTGCCCCTTTCATTCAGAAAGCATGTGACAAATTACATTAATCTGTGCATCAATAGAGGTATCTCTTATTTTTTCTCATAGTGTTTAGCATATAAATGCAATGGCTTGGAAGTTACATGTGATGAAGTTTGTGAGTTCAAGTCCCACAAAGATTGTATTGCATTGCTTCTTTCATTCTCAGTAACTGAGACTTGGTTCAAGGCTCCAGAGAGCACCCCTGCAATACCAGGCTACAACTCTTACCACACTTTTTGGCCACAAAACCAAGACTGAAACACTAAAGGTGGAGGAGTGTCCATATTCACCAAGGATATTCACACCTCCAGACTAGTTGCCCAACACAATGCATCTGAAATTTTACAGGTGCAACTAACACTAGGTAACACTGCAATCCAAATTGTAGCTACAGATTCCCCTCTATGCCCCATAATTCTCACTACACCTTTCTAAACATACTGGAAAATATTAAGATAGAACCAAACACCCTAATACTGGGTCATTTCAACTACGCTGCCATTAACTGGGAAAACAACTCGGGTACCAACTCCTTTGGATCAACTAATCCATTGTCCCACCAGGGGCTCCAATATCCTAGACCTGGTCATTGCCAACATGGGAGATAGATGCTCCATACCAGTGGTCACCCCCTCATTGGTCAGGTCTGACCATAAGCAAATCACCCTTGACATCCACATCCCACCCTCACCCCCCAGTAAGGGAACCTCCTTAAAAAACTTCTCCAAAGCCAACTTCATTCTACTGAAGTCAGAAGTGACAAACTACATGACACCTATGCAGACGGGATCTGTAAGTTCGACTGCAGAATCCTACACTAGGGCACTGTACGAGCACATCTACTCATGCATGAATCGTGCCATCCCAAATAGAACCAAGATGCTCTCCTCCAAAAAAAGGAAGACAATCTGGTGGTCTGCTGCTATAAACAAACTATACAACAGAAAAAAGAAACTGTTGCAGAAAAGAGGAAAATTCCAGGATGCAAAAAACTCCCTCACCAGCCTCAGTAAGAAGCTGAGATCCCTCATAAAATCCTTAAAAGCTAGTTATGAAAATAAAATTGCCAAAGATTCCAAAGACAACCACAAGGCATTCTATAGTTATGTCAAGAATCTAAATGGCAATGCTCAGACCTGCTCTGAGCTTCAACAGAGTGGCATTAAATATACTGATCCCAAAGATATTGCCAATATCCTTGCAGATAGATTTAGTGCCAACTTCACCCCCCTCTCACCCCCCTAAAGGGCCCATCTCAATACAAAAAGATTGCCAAATTCCAGTAATCACGGCCACACAGGTAGAAACCGCACTCTCCAAAGCTAAAAATACAGCATCCATGGGACCAGATGACATCCCAGGCTGTGTACTACATGAACTACAAAATGAACTGGCACCTCACCTAAGTGTCATGTTTAATCATAGCCTCACCTCAGACTTTGTGCCCACTGAGTGGCGCACAGCTACAGTTATCCCACTCCACAAGGGGGGATCCACCTTGGATCCCGGGAACTACCATCCCATCAGTCTGACGAGCCTGATCTGCAAGGGCATTGAACTCATTTTCATGGAACTTATAAACAAAGACATTGGAAGCTTTCAAACACTGGACCCCACCCAGTCTGGGTTTGTGAAGGGCCGATCTTGTCTCCTGAACCTGATTGACTTCTTCGAGTCAGTCTCCAGAGCTGTGGATGAGGGTAAGGTGGTCCACACAGCCTATCTGGACCTTGCCAAGGCCTTCAACACCATCCCCCACTCTGGAATCATAGATAAACTTACTAAGCTGGGCATAAATCCCTACATCACTCTATGGGTTGACAACTGGCTTACTGACAGAACTCAGAGTGTAAAAGTAGCTGACTCCAAATCCAGCTCCAGACAAGTGACAAGTGGAGTACCTCAGGGTTCAGTCCTGGGACCACTCTTGTTTGGCATCTACTTCTCTGAAGTACAGGCCAACACCAATGGACTCTGACTAACAAAGTTCGCAAATGACTGCAAATTTGGAGCCATTATTGAATCCCCAAATTATGTGGATATTCTACAAAAGGGCCTTACAGAAACATATGCCTGGTGCCAGAGCCATGGGCTCAAGCTTAATGCCAAAAAATGTATAGTTATCCCCTTTGGGAAAAAACATGTACCCATGAATTACCACATAGGTGGCAGTACACTAAACATTGAAAGTGTGATGAGAGACTTAGGGACACAGGTGGACACTGGTCTCACTTTCAATAACCACATCGCCACAACAGTCAGGAACTCCTTCTATGTGGCACACCTCATTACTAAGGGCTTTTCATCCAGAAAAAGGAGGTCATTGTCCCGCTGTACTCATCCCTCATTGGACATATTATAGAGTATAATGCACCATTTGGTATGTACCTCACAAGACATCTGCAACAGCTGGAAAGGCCACAGAAATACCTCGCTAAAAGAATCACAGGCCTAAAGCAGATACCGTATGGTGACTGTCTAAAAAAAACTCCAGCTATACTCTGTGGTATATCGTCTACTCAGAGGCGATCTCTGCTTAACATACAAGGCCATGTCAAACCCTGAGCTGTTGGACATGCTCCAGAAATCCCAATCTCTCAGAGCCACATGCTCCAGGGATCTAAACCTTGTCATCACAATGAACAAAACATGCTGGAGGGATAGGTTCCTGACCCAGAGACTCCCCATACTCTGGAATAGACTGCCCATACATGTCAAGCAGAGCACCTCCTTGGCCCTCTTCAAAAGGAACCTTGATGATTGGATGGGAGATAGGAAATTCACCCCGGGGATCATGTCAGTCACCCTGCTCGACAGCGGTCCAGAGAAGTAAATATTGTGGGAAAAAATATCCAGGGAATTGTTATGGCTAGGCTTGTATAGGCCTTAGGGCCAATAGCCTAGTACCAACCTATGAACCTATTCTGTTAGTGTATGTTTCGCAGCAGTCTTCATTTGAGCTCCTGATATAGTGCAGCATGTAAAGTCTGTGCCTTTGTAATTAAAGGTGATGAGGGTAGTAGATTCAAGTCTTCTAGCTATTGGTTATTTGCATATCAATGTTAGAATGGGTTTGTTGTTTCATGGCCATCATTTTATAGTACAGGTAAAGTAATCACACTCGGATAATTTACCTTCATTTTTTACTGTATTTGTACTTTTACTTCCTCCGTCCTCGTTCCCACTATTCTTTGCATTATATACATTTATTTGTTTTCTTATTTTGTTTCTCTCCATTTCTTTTGCATTTATATGTAGCAGCATCCAGGACAGAACCTCTGCTATAATCTAGACCTGTCACCACACCAACAGTGGCGATAGTATCACTGCAAGCAATATAACATACAGCAGTAATCCCAGCTGCTACTATCACCTACACCCCAACAGTGGCCACTGTGACCAGCCTTGATTCAGGAAGGTGGTAGAATAACACAGGCAGCAAGCAACAACAGTGGACATGACACATATGTCACACAGCTGGTGCTGAGAAAATTGTGGGAGACATTATTGACAGTCAGCTGGATGCTCAAATCAGCTGGTTTGTGACCTTCTCCTTGTGGCTCATGGAATTGCATCACTGCCCCATACTGGCATTAACATTATAGTTAGGTCCCATTTGTGAAGGAATCCACAGTGGGGAATAAACTCCCACAGGGTTGTGCCTAACATCGATTGCAGCTATGCACTCCAGCATATCCTCATCCTAGTTCCCCCCTCAGTTTTATATCACTTCTTACCCCTGTTCCTTGTCCAGTCTTCCTCATCACCTGTCTTTTTCCTCTGTCTGATGCCTCCTTCTCTATTGAGTCCCAATCCCTGATCGTATCAGTACCTCCCTGTCAGTCTTGTATGTCTTCTGTGTTTGCTTGTCTGCCCCTGCTTCCTACTCTAACCCCCTTACATTCCTTGTACTTCCTTTACTACCTTTCCCAACTTACCTTCTCTTCATAGATATTAAATGGACACCTGACCCCCGCAAAAAAATCCCCCTTTCCCCACTTCCTTCTTGCTCATTTCTTAATTCATTACTTAATGTTATATCCTTTGTTCGCTTCCCACTTTTCAGCATTTACCTGGCTTTCAATTTCCAACCTTCAATTTGACCAAAAAAACAAATCAAAGCATAGCCCTCAAAGCCCTTTAAAATTGTTATATGACTTACTCTTCTTGCTGCTACTGTGCAGACAGGAACCCACAGAACATAATCGACTGGCAGGTGTGATCAACAAATTCTGCAAGAGCTCATATTTCCCTGCATCTGCATCATGCTAGTACCTGCTGGTCCTGCAGTCCATGCTGCAGTCGTGACAGGCATATTTAATAAGCTGTTGTCTGTACACTCTTATCAAACCACAATCATTGTTAATAATCATCGGGGCTCATCATGCACATACATTAAACAGAATAAGGCTGGTCCCAAATGCAATAACATTGTTTCCTAATCAGAAACACTATTCAGTGATTTTTTTTACATTATAGATAGTCCAGAGTATGGTATTCATTTCCTCAGCATTCTGTGTATCAATTAGTTGCTCTTTGCTTTCGGTATTTAGGATCCAAAAATTTCCTCCGTGTCTGGTAAGCTGACCTTGTTTGGTAATCATCCTGTATTTCACTCTCATACTATTTCATTCTTAATGTATTTATTATTTCCAAATAAACTCACCGATTAATTACTTCTGTTTGTCTTCATTACAGTGGTCTTTATAACTGAAATTTTAATGGTTAATTCATTGCGCTCACATTTAAAAGGTTGCAACTGCTGTTACACAAAAAAAGAAAATCACCCTTTCTAGGGTTCATGAGATTTAATCTATGACTGAAGGTATGTTATTGCCAGCCATTTGCCAAGCAACCTTAAATGTGCTTTTACACAATATCTATTTGATTTTAGTTTTCCCATTTAAACATTACTCACACAGATCCCGTTACTATTTTGATTAATAGAAAGTTATGTACCGCCTGCTGCACTAGTTTCTTTTGCTTGTTTTATTTAAGGACTTGTTAGTCTTGTGCTCATAACTACCAATGGAGCCATGTACTCTGTCAGTGCAATACCCAATCCTCACAAGGAGTCTGTCTTTTCACTTCAAAGACACCCATGGCATCATGTGTTGATCATGTCATGTATTTTTTCTACCTTGGCATCACATACTTCATTTTGTAGACACATGTAAGTGGGTTATATTACAGGTGGGAATGTGCTTTTGTGAGTGCTGGCAGGCTTGTGTTAGAGTGAGAGTTAAGTAAGGAGAATACCTCACAACCTATTAACACAAGAATTCTGGACAGAGCAAAAATAATGGGGGGACAAAGCCCATAAATAGGGACAGATTTTAAATATTGATCTTATAATCTTAGAAAATTGCTACAATAATAGGTTTTGCATTGGCATACCTTTTCTGAAGGATATGAAGGCTAAAACTGAAATCTCTGTAATTATTTAGTGACACTAATCCTTAATTATTTTTCAGAAAAACACAAATTTTATGTGGAACAGACAAAACATATAAGGCAAAAATCTGGACATTTTGCAAAAATCCAGGCTTTTGAGAGGTACGAGTGTATAGCTTTAGTGTTGTGATGTGTTTTCTTATTTCTTTCTTTCTTTTTTTGTGCATAAGTGTGTGTCTGAGCCTATTGTGTGTCTTGGCAATATTAAAATGTTTTTTTTTTTTTTTTCCTAAAGTAAGGTGCAGGGTTAGGGTCTGCACACATTAGTTAATTCATGCACAGGGCAAAGCTTCCATCCAACAGCTCCCTGCTCCTAACCCTTACTCTGCTCCTTACTTTAGAAAACACTTTTCCTTAGTGCTACCACTACTCAGACAAACTATGCCTTATGATACCGTTAGGGTCTTGGGCTTTTTTTTTGTTTGTTTGTTTTATTTTTGGAGGTATAGTGGGTTTTTATTTTGATGTGTTGGTATTATTAATTCTTATTATTTAGATTCAGTCATTTTAAATATACACCTATATCTATCTGCTTTTTATATAAAGATATATATATATATATATATATATATATATATATATATATATATATATATATATATCTAGATCTACTTTTAAATCTCGAAAGACTGAAAGGCCGACTTTCAATATCTCGAGCCTTAAACACAGAACACCCACTATACTGAATTATTAAAAATACGAATGTCACTATACCGAAAAGTCATAATACCGAATTTTCAGTAAGTGATATTCAGTTTTTTAATATAACCTCCATCAGAACATCACAAACACCACCTCCCCCACTAAACCCTATCTAAGATACTAAACACACGCACCTACAAACCCTATGCATAAGCAGGGGGGGTTAAGCATTCCTGCGCCTCCCCACACCCCCCGCTACTTATATATATCAACTCCGAGGTCGCACTACCACGAAGTACAAAAAAAAAAAAATACCTTCATGCACCCTACACTTACTTCACACACCATCACACATACACACGAAAAACACACATACTACACATCCAAAAAACGCACCACCTTCAACACTAACACACAGACAAACTCACTTATCTAAACCATCCAACTCCCAAAACTTTCCACAAAACTAAAAAACAAAAAACCCAACCCCAAACCCTTAAACACTTACAGCCTACCTGAATCTCCGTACACAGCCACACATCGTCTGTCATATCCATCTTCCAGACCAAAATGCACTACAAACATAAACACAACACACCGCACCGACAGCAGATTTGATAATATAACCCTCGGTAAAGTGCAATTTTGATTAACTGCATTTTCGATATTTTAGTCTCGAGATACTGAAAGTTGATCTTTCAGTATTTCGAGAGTTAAAAGGGATTTTATATATATATATATATATATATATATATATATATATATATAAATAAACAAAATGTAAACAGATTCTAACTGTAAAAGATTGACTATACTAAGCAAACAAAACTGACCTCTTTATGAGTAGTACATATAAGAAGAAATGAAAGGTAGGATAAATGAGTGTTCTGACAGAAAGCACCAAATTTCATGAAACATTTTTCTAGTAAAGAAAGAGGTCCATATTCTATAACTTTATAACATTCTCCTGAAAAAAAAAAAACAGAAAAAACATATGTCTTTGAGTATGACCCCATTCCCCACCCCCCAAAAGTCAGTGCTACAGTCCTGTTTTTTCCAACTGTGCCAGTCAGAGAAGTACTGTAGCTAACTAAGAGACATCCTTAGTAGATGTGTAAAAAAGAAGAAACACTCCAGCAGTTTTGTGCATATGCCTAATTAGCTAAAAAAAGTGATGTACACCTAGTCTCACTGCATCTTTTGAGCATGCAAAAATGAAAAAGGACAATACAGTTTCCTACAATTGTATGCACTTTGATATAAACTGCAACTGCTCAGAATATGACACTTTACACAAAAACATAAATAGTAGTTACCCAAGTGAACTTCTGTTATTTTACAGTCTTATAAAGTAATGAATAAAATGAAGATACATGAAAGATGTAAAGGTTCTCATTTTGGAGAGGTAGGGACATTATAACTTTTAACTGAATAGATAAATCTGTGTATTTTCTTCCACAGTATTGTATGGATATTAGTTGCTCTGACAGAAAATTAAGTGGCAATGTCATTTCAGAAAATTGTTGACAAAAATATGCAACAATAAAAACTATAGAAAAAGAAATACTAGCAGCTTTGGCATTAACTTCCATTACTTTTACTCTCCCATTCTTGTAATTCCTGTTACTAATTACTTGGCCATACTTGGCCAAATGTTTGGATAATAGCTAGGTCTGAGGTGGAGGTGTTCTCTTCCTGTAAAAGATCTGATGGTCTAATATCTCTTATCTTGCATTGCAATGCTATGAAATCAGCCTTAAATGAGAGAAATGTAAAATGCAGTTTCTGATTCAGCCTTCAGAATCAGTGCTTAAGTGTTTGGTTCGCTGTAGTAAAATGTAACCACACCATGCTAGTGTGGTGAGCCACAGAACTGGCAGTAACAATAAATTCTTAGTAATGTTTTGACAAGCCGTGGTTTCTCTGCACTAGACTGTTTGTTGTTTTGCTAAGTCAACAGGCTGATGGCTCTGATGTGTTCCAGAAAGAAACACATTTTGATGGAAAGAATGTTTGCTTACTTTCTCATCCACATTCCTGGGTACCAGCATAAAGCTGTTTTTTGTGTTAAGTACTTTTCATTGTAGGTGGCCAATTAATGCTTCACATAAAGTCTGAAAGGAATCTAAAAGCTTACTCAAAAGTCACATCATTTTTTTCTCCTTGCCAAAGAAACATTCAGTGTATTTTCACAAAAGCAAGGGAGTATACATAGGATATCATGGCTATAAAAGGTAGCTTTAAAATTGTGTCCTTGACTCTGTCATACTTCTGCTACACAGTGGTCCTACACTCCTCTTTCCTTATGTTCTAAACTGCAGCCTTAAATGGCAGCCATGACCATTCTATTACTGTGTCCAAGATGTGGAGAGACCAACCTGAGAAAGAGATGCTGGCTGTGTTATATACCACCCAGTCTTTCATCTAGTGAGCTACTGCAAATAACCTTTCGAATGTCTCTTGCAGACTTTTCTCTCAGCTTGATTCCATGAAAACATAAAAAGTTAGACATTCAGCTCATTCTCAAATATGGTATTTGAAGGTGTGCTTTGATCTGCCCAGTGGAAATGACAATAAAGCAGTGAATACTGGGGATAAAACAACAGCTTGTACCACAAACAGTTAAGCAGTGCACACTGGAGGTGACAAAAGTAAACTTAGTTCAACGATGCAAGATATCTGTGTAATTGCTGCTATACTTGTCATTTGCCCCCGATTTGACAAAAATTTCCACCTTGGGGCTTAAAAAAGAGGTAGCCACAAATTCCAAACTAGCCCTTTTAAATTCCATTTTTTTTTTCATTTTTATCTGTACTTCTCAATTGCCCACTCGCTGATGTTATCACCCAGCCCTGGCACACTCTGTGGCATCATCAATGTAGAAGGATGAATGCAATGAGGTCATGGCTAATGGTGCTGTGAGCGAGCTCAACATGAACCCAGGAAATAACAAACGCCCCAACTTCCTTTCATTTGCATTATGACTTACATAGCGGTGTAACTGTGATGCTGCGATGCCACCTACTTAACTGCAGCATAAAACTGCACAAAGTGAGGGAGGGAGAGGGAGAGGGTTGATTTGAAATTTACAACTTAACTGTAATGACATGAATAAGAACTAGTTGAAGTGAAGTGAAATGAGTACTGATAATTAAAGTAAATAAACAATACTATTGCTGAAGAAGAAGACTCAATCAGGATGGAGGAAGAACATGGAATGGAACAGAAGGTATACTTTGGGAAAGCAGAACTACAGTTTGCAGAAATACCAGGCAGCAGCACTGGCCTTAGCAGTAAGCCATAAGCCACACACCCTAGCCATCACCAGGAACAGGAAGGATGAGAAGATTGTTATGCTGACGGTGCTGAAATCCACTTTGTTCTAAGTAAATAAGCAAAAATAACAGCATATGTGTGTGTGTGTGTGTGTGTGTGTGTGTGTGTGTGTGTGTGTGTGTGTGTGTGTGCGTGCGCGCGTGTCTGTGTGTCTGTGTGCGTGCGTGTGCGTGCGTGTGTGTGTGTGTGTGTGTGTGTGTGTGTGTGTGTGTGTGTGTGTGAAAATTGAGAATTTAGTAGAGTAACCAGTCCAGCCGGGTAGCAGAAACTTTTATTATGGACAGAGTAGGTGAGTTTGCAGGTGTGACAGTTTTTTTTTCTGCAAACTTTTTCTCATTTACTACAAACATTTTGTCAATTTCCATAAATGAACAAACTATGCTGAATGTTACTAAAGCAAGCTGCTAATATAGGTATACTTTCAATTAACAATTTGTTCCATGATTAACACATTTAAGTAATTTTACCTTTTCAGTACTGGGATCTTTCTTTATATTATATTTTAATACATAAAACACAGTACAATGTTTAGTCAACAACTGTACACCAACATACATCAGAAATTTAGCATAGTTGCATCAATAAATATGTGCATATTTAATTAATAAAACTTCAAACACTCCTTCCTTCCCTCCCTTCCTCTCTCTTCCTCTTCCAAAATAAAAGGCAAAGAAAAAGCTCAAAGACCCATTCTAATTAAGATTCCCTGATCCATGAATTTTTTAAATGGTGATATTGTCTAACCTTGCTGCATCCCTTACACACCTGCAGTTTCCTACACCTAGACTACTGACAGCATATTATTCTTTGGTAAGTCCTTATATTGTTCTTCCCTGTGTTACTCCTTACCCCTACCACATCTCCTTTCCATGCCTTAGGTAAGTCCTTATATTGTTCTTCCCTGTGTTACTCCTTACCCATACCACATCTCCTGTCCATGCCTTAGGTAAGTCCTTATATTGTTCTTCCCTGTGTTACTCCTTACCCATACCACATCTCCTGTCCATGCCATAGGTAAGTCCTTATATTGTTCTTCCCTGTGTTACCCCTTACCCATACCACATCTCCTTTCCATGCCTTAGGTAAGTCCTTATATTGTTCTCCCCTGTGTTACTCCTTACCCATACCACATCTCCTCTCCATGCCTTAGGTAAGTTTTTATATTGTTCTTCCCTGTGTTACCCCTTACCCATACCACATCTCTTTTCCATGCCTTAGGTAAGTCCTTATATTGTTCTTCCCTGTGTTACTCCTTACCCATACCACATCTCCTGTCCATGCCTTAGGTAAGTCCTTATATTGTTCTTCCCTGTGTTACTCCTTACCCATACCATATCTCCTTTCCATGCCTTAGGTAAGTCCTTATATTGTTCTTCCCTGTGTTACTCCTTACCCATACCACATCTCCTTTCCATGCCTTAGGTGAGTCCTTATATTGTCCTTCCCTGTGTTACCCCTTACCCATACCACATCTCCCTTCCATGCCTTAGGTAAGTCCTTATATTGTCCTTCCCTGTGTTACCCCTTACCCATACCACATCTCCCTTCCATGCCTTAGGTAAGTCCTTATATTGTTCTTCCCTGTGTTACTCCTTACCCATACCCCATCTCCTTTCCATGCCTTAGCTATAAAACTCGTTACCTAACCACCTAAGCGGTAGCAATTTTTCAGATTCCACCCATCCATATTCCTCTTCACCCAAACCAAATAAATAACATTCTCAATGCTTGTGGATGTTGTCATGAAACTTTCCTCCCACTCCAGACTAACATTTTGCCAACAAATCCTAACCTTGTCATAGCACCAGAACATATGAATCTGGCCTGCCTCTGACTCGGCATCTACAATACTTACCCTCAACAATCCTCCAACCTTTTAATAATTGCTGTGAGGAATAAACCATCTATGAATCTACCTCAGTCTACCTCAAATGGTGATTCCATATTAGAGGAAGGGATCTAACCTAAGTCTCCAGTCCAATAACAATTTTCCATTCAACCTTACTCAAACCTATTCCTTCATTCTTCTCCCATCTCTCTCTTAACTTGTTCATGTCCTTCCCACATATCTGCCTAATTAACAAACACTCTATGCAATCTCTTACACTTTAAAGTCCTATTTCCAGCTTTACACACATTAAATAATTCTGTTATACCATAACCCCCCACTGGCTAACAATCTCATTCCAATAATCTAGGTCGCTGGTGGACAGCACTCTTTAACTGCTCAAATTGAAGCCATGATCTCACACACAACTGACATTTCTCCTTAAAATGTGACCATTCCTCAAGTGTTCATTTCCTTTCCTCTCTAAAGCTAAACAAATTCCTTATTTCCCTTATCTCAGTTCACTACCTGACCTGCTATTTGAATGTTCTGGATATTCCACAATCCAGCCTTTATTACTCCAAAACAGAGAATGGGAAATCTTTCATAATTATTATTGTTAGGGATATTGTTCCCTCCGCCAAACTGTTGGGGGTCACCATTGATGAACACCTAAAATTTAATACCCATATCCAACTCAACATCAAGAAAACCCACACAAAACTCGGCCTTCTATACAGAAATAATCACTTCCTCTATCCCTCTACTAGACTGACCCTGGCCACAACTTATCTTCTCCCATCTCTCCTTTATGGCGCTCCTCTGCTTACTAATCTATCTTCCACACTTACCTCCAAGCTAGAAGTATGCTACAACAAAATCTCCAGGTTTGCCACAAAAGCAAAAGCCTCCTCCCACCACTGCACCTCCCTACTAACCATAAACTGGCTTGAACTCCCCAATCAACTAGACTTCCTTCAAATTGTCTTAGCCCACAAATTACTTTTTCAGCCAAACAGCTGCCCGGCTTTATCCAATATCCTCCAACCTTACAGCCCCCCAAGACCCCTTAGATCCACTCACCAAAGCCTCATTACCATCCACAAACCAAAGCGTCCTGCTGGTCAGCTTCTACTATCCTCCAACCTAGCTAAAAAATGGAACGCCCTGCCCTCCACCCTGAGAACTTGTGACAACCTAAATACCTTCAAAAGTCTACTTCACTCCTACCTGCTTCTTCACAGAAAATGTAACTGCACTCCACACCCCATACCTCCCAAACACCCCCTTCCTTCTCTCCTGGCTAAACTCATTACCTTTCAAACTACTGACTTATACTCCGACTACAACTCATAAGCTATCTCCTACCAGCATATCACTCTTTGACTCTAATTTCAGTCCTTTCATAATTACTTAATCTTCTTAGCTACCAAGTATTAGACTCCTCCTCTATCCACTTCACTTCCTAGTAAAAACTTGTTTACAACTCCATACTGAATGCTTGTAAAAGAATCTTTCATGTCATATCTCAATTTGATACACAACTTAGCAATGCAAAATATTTTCTATATGTTTATGCATCTTGTTTTGCAGTGTAAAATAATTTCTTTGATGTGATATTTCAATATGATATGTAACTTATCAATGTGAAGAATTTCTATATGTTAATGTAACTTGCAAACCTTCACAACTTAACAATGTAAAAATTATTATGTAACTAGTTATGTGGAGCTTTTCTCCCTGGGCCTCCACTGAAAATGGGCTCTCAAGCCCAGTGGACCTCCCCGGTCACCAAACTGGAATAAATAAATAAATAAATAAATTATGAAGTAATCATTTGATATCTTACTCTCTGCTTCCTCATCCATACCTTATACAGTACCTTCACTGGACCCACAGAACATTTGGAGGAAAGCACAACTACTGTGGCAGCCAGGGCATATAACCTAAACTTGAAGTCTGACACCTCCATCCAGATCACATAACCTAAAATCTGGCACCCACATCCAGTGCATATAACCTAAAATCTGCCACACCCATCCAGAACATATAATCTAAAATCTAGCACCTCCATCCAGAACATATAGCCTAAAATCTGGCACCGCCATCCAGAGCGTATAACCTAAAATCTGGCTCCTCCATCAAGTGCATATAACCTAAAATATGGCACCCCCATCCAGAACATATAACCTAAAATCTGGTACCATGCATCCTTCCAAAACCCTAGGTAGTCTCAATCTACTGTTTCCAATCCTGCATCTCTTGTCATTCCACACAAATGTATCATGTATACTTTGTATCCTCCTCATCCATACTATATCCTTACACCATACCAGGATATGTTCACTAGTATACAAAACTCTAGGCAAGACCTTCATCTGCTTAATATTAATCCTACCACAGAGGGTGGAGACTCTGGCAGACCACTTCTCTAACAAACTTATTCCTAAGAGTTAAGAAACTTACCTTTATTAACTCTTCCTCTGTACCTACCATAGTTAAACCAATGTATTTAGCCACCTACTTCCTAATAACGCTTTCTTCCTCAGTGGGGCACTCTACCTTACCCAGCCTTATCTGCACTAGCTTTGACCATGTCCATTCTAATCCTGAGGCCAACCTAAACTGATCAAATATTTATTATTTCAGTCATCACTATATCCAAGCCACTGGTAACCGACATCCAATCATTAGCAAGCACCCCAGAAAATGTATTTTCCATTAGTATACCGTAAAACATCAATCTGTTGGTTGGGCTAAAGTTCCACCTGGCAAAAGTAAATAATACTGACGAGAGAGGGCAACCCTTCTTACTGCATGTGTCTATATTAATTTCTTGTGTGAGCTGACCTTTCACATATATTTTAGTTCTGACATTCCTATATAAAGCCCAAACCCAATACCTAAACTTCTGACTCAATACCACCCTTTCTAGAGCCTGAAATAAAAATGTCCACTTCAATGAGTCAAAAGTTTCTTTGATGTTGAAAGATACTGCAATTGTTCTGCTGCAGTTTCATTTTCTACCTGACCAACTAAATATCTCAATAAATACCAATTAAATTTCACCATACATTCCTTAAGAAAACTCTTCTGATTCTCTGCAAGTAGCCTCAGAAAACATTGCCGACCACTTGACTAAAATGGTATCCAGAATCATTGCATTTACATTATTCAAAGATATTGGTCTACAGTTCCCAGGAAGAGTGGGATCTTGTCCTGTCTTATTCAACATCACCACCAGGGATTATGTGAATGAAACCGGTTAAGCTTCCACTCTAACCCATCATTAAATACTCGAGCCAAGATTGGTGTAAAAATATTCTTCAACATTTTGTAAAACTCTGCTGTGAACCAATCATGTCAAGGTGATTTCCCCTCATTTTAATATATCTATTGCTTTCTTAATTTCAGAAATTTGAAATATTCTCATTTAATAAAGTGACCTCATCCACCATTAGCTTGTTCCCTTTCCAATCAAATAACATGACCTCCTCTGTACCATCAGTTATATTACCTCTTTGTGATACATATAGCCTATTAAAAAATTCCCAGAAAATAGCTTAATACCCTTTAAATCATATATCAACCCTACATCCTTATCCTGCATCCTGACCACTACCAACTCCAACTATTTATCTTTATCCCTTGCTGCCAACCATTTCCCCACTTTCTCATTTCTACACCAATAGAAATCTTCTACACTGAGCCATCTTTGTTCCACTATTGCAGATTCCATTTCAGCTATACTCCATTTTAATTTTTCCATCCACATTCTCATTGGTCCTATTAAGAAATGACCCACCTTCATCATTTGAAAACTCTATCTCTGCAGTACTCTCAGTTTCTTTCCACAGTTCTTAATGAGGTTTTCCTTCTTCTCTTTCCCAATGACCTTCCATCCCCATAAAATGCCATTTAAAAACACATCTCAAGGTGTGCCACCAGTCGTCTAGACTAAGATTACCTCCATCAACAAAAACAATACCCTCCATAAGTTCCATTCCCTTAATCAAAACTTCTCTCCTCCTCAATGGGATTAAGCAGGGAGGAGGTAAGGTTTAGATTTTCCTTCCATCGCCATCATCTTCTATATACTCCATCATGCTCATTATTTACTATTAAACCAACATGAGCATGATCTGAAGGACGCCATTCCCTTACTGTCACTACTGAGACTGGTTGTGATGACTGGACAGAATTACAGTGACAGAAAATACCACTTAAATGGGATCGCTAGATTAGGTCTGATGTTAGAGCCTATTCTCAGCATCTCAATGGGCACGATGGGGCACCAACCTGCAGGATGTGTTTGGTAAGAACAGCATATGCTGAAGAGAATTTTAACAGATGTACTGTGCTGTACAGTACTGAACTTAAAGAGTTAGAGTGAAGAGGCAAATGTTTACACATTGCTAACGTATTCTGGCTTCCCTCTGGCACTACTGACTGAGTTAAAGCTGTGTTAATGTAAACATAATACAAAGGGTAGAACATTATTTTTCAAACAGCAGCAATTAAAGATATTAATTTTCATATTTGGGTCGTTGGCTTGTGAGTAGCTGGAAATGGTAAAACAAATTATCACTGTAAAAATGCACTGAATGAGGATTAAGGCTATGAGCTTAATAAGCCATTTCCTGTCTTGGTGCAGGGCTTGATTCCCTAAGCTTTCATTTACTTGTCCATTTTATTTTTTATAAAAAATATTAATTTAAATTTTATACAAATTTAGTATTTAGTTAATTTAATTTTGTTTTTATAAAAATGAATTTTAATTGAATATAAGTTGCCAAGTTTAAATTTTAATATAAATAAATCACAATTATTCTGGTTATATATTTTGTCACTTCTGTTTCTTTTTTCCAGTTTTGCATTTTTGACTGGTGGTATCCTACAATCTTGATTAGGTGGGGGAAGATACACTATTAGGTATGCAAATGTTATGCTAGTGTCTGGATTTTTAGTTCATGTATCCTATTTATAATGGGCCTTTGCCCAGATTTTTGATGTTTGCAGACTGACAGATATGAATCACAGTTTTTACAGAGGTTATGAGGACATTGACTTAGGCTCATAGTAGGCAAATGCATCCACAGACCATTAAATGCCCAGTCAATATCCAGAAAGTAACCAAAGGTAAGAATCAAACCTTGCAGTTTGAGGTAAACACATTAACCATTATGTTAACACACAGCTTGTTTTGTCCATTGACAGAAACTCTACAAAAAAATCAGTTTTATTATTTGTGGACAAAGCGACTGTGAAAAATAATGTGGTGCTAACATCCCAAACTTGCTTTCCCAGCCATCAGACTATTTGTTTCAGCACAAGCTCCAGTGAAAACTCTTTTTGCATATGACATTTTTATAAAGCTTCCTTCCTTGGCTCAACATTGATGATTATACATTTCCAGTCCTGTGAGACAAGATTATGAAGCAGGACCAACCAACAACTTTCAAAAACATGAAAGCAAAACAGATATTTTATTTTCTCACCAAACAACAGTTACAAAAGTCTACTAAGTGTAAAAAATAATTCAAATATTACCAGTAAGGGAAAAAAAAACAGACAACAATCTAGAAAGCAATGTAAGTACTCAACCATAGCAATGGCATAACTCCCACAACTGTATATCCTCCAGTGCCAGAAAAACAGAGTTAAACTTACCAGACTGGTAAATATGATGGTGTTAAATGACATTGTGTAATTGGTGAACTTCAGCTAGCCTATCAAGTACAACCCAAATAATGTGCTGCATTTCTCCAAATGTTTATGAAATCACTGAAAAAAATCTTTACAATAGAGTTCCAGAAATATTGTCCATCTTCATAGCTACTTGAGGAGGAGGTAGACCACCCATGATCTAAGGAAGTCTCATATTTCTATCCCTTTCCACCACGGAGTAATTCCACTACTACTCAGTGTGATTACTTATGCTATTGTTTTAAGCAAGTACATAGCATTAAAAGTGAAAGTATATATGCACTATTTATATGTATTCAGTGGTGTGGTATTATTTGTGTTTATCTACTTATTTAAATAATGATTTTATGCCAGTGAAAGAATAAATTTTTTTCCTACTAAAATTGATTACCTTTTGAACAGAAGACAGTTCACAGCACTAGTACTGTGTACCTTAAACCACATTTAAATTAATGAAGGATGTTTATATTTTTGATGTAGTATATGCATGGCACCCTAGGTGAAGGACTTCATGGTGCCCCCCCACCTACTGCTCCATCTCCTACCCTATGCACATCACTTGGTGCCTCCACCCCACCCCCCACCCCCCAACATCCTGACCTGCTAACACCATCCAGATTACTTTTTTCTTCCTTTTCCCTACAGTTTGTCACCTCTTCAGTTTTTTTTCTGCGGTTATTCATTCTTTCATTCAACATGTTCTGTCCAGGCAAGTCTGCACGCTGACAAATGTGTAGGAAATAATTGCATTAAGCCAGGAAACCATACGGTTCTAAATGCCTAAACTGCATTTTAGATTTTTTTAAACAATTTGTTTTTCTCCAATGATGACCTAAATGAAAACCATGATTAAGGAAAGAAATTACTCTTCAACTTTGCTTTTTCCTGCTTCTTTTCAGCACACCCCAACTGACAAATACTCCTCTGTAATAAGTGCAGTGAAAAGAATTGCATTAATCTGGTGTTTGTGGTTATAGATACTCTGAAGTGCAGTTTAGAGCTTTTTTCTATCATTTTGATTCAGTGATGGCATGAACAAAAAACACATGTAAGGGAAACACATTTAATCTTATTTTGTTTTATTTCAAGGAAGAAATAAGTTGATTCCAAAGTTTAATGGTGAAAGCTGAACAAACTCCACTACTCCACTTCACAATGAACTGAGAAAACAAATGCTTATGACGATACAGAAATTATTTGTGAGAACAGTACCTGACTCAAAATAGTCACTTTCTGTGTATTCCCCTCTAGTGTAAATATGGATGAAAATTAAGGCACAAATGCCCAAAATTATACATCTCAGTGCCACACACACACACACACACACACACACACACACACACACACACACACACACACACACACACACACACACACACACTCCTCTCCCCTGCTCCAGTATTATTACATCCACCAGGGAGACCTATTGTGGCAGGGACTGGCTCTTTAACTGAACCTCTATCTGAATTTTTGACCAAATATCTAAAACCTCTACTTTCCTGGGTAAGATCTAGAATACAGGATACCACACAATTTCTGGGTATTATTAATGAAATGCAGATTGAGAATGACTGGTGGTTATGTACATTAGATGTGACTTCATTATACACGAATATACCCCACTGGGCTGGTTTGGATGCTATTGAATACTGGCTTCACAAATCCAATATGTACAAACCTGGCTTTAATACTTTCTTGATAATCTTGACTGAACATGTGCTTACCAAAAATGTGTTTTTTTATGATAAGCAATGCTATCTCCAAATTAAGGGTACTGCTATGGGGGCATCTTTTGCCCCTATTTATGCCGACTTATATATGGCATTTACTGAGTATCACATCATTTATGATGATACACATTATCTTTATTTACTGGAGATTGACATTTGGCGAAGATATTTGGATGATTGTTGGATGGTGTGGAGGGCAGACATTGAATACTTACATGAGTTTGTTCATTATCTTAACGATAATAAATGGGGACTTCATTGTACCATTACCTATGATCAACATCAGATTACCTTTTTGGACATCACGGTAACCAGGAATCCTGATAATACACTAAACACTCAAATATACAGGAAATTTCCTGAATATAACACTTTGCTCCATGCATCCAGCTTTCATCCAAAACATATAGCCAGAAACATTCCTAAATCACAGTTTATTAGGGTAAGACGGAATTGTTCTGATGATGATACTTTTCGCCTTTATAGCCAGGATTTGACTGATAGGTTTAAAAATAGAGGTTACAGTTCAGGATACGTTTCCACTGCCAGGAATTATGCATCACATCTAACCAGGGAGGAACTTCTCAAATACAAACATAAACAAGTACATAAATCCAACATTTACGTCTTAGCACCACCTATGGGAGAAATACCAATAAGTTTATTGACATTATTAAAAGCAATTGGAATATTCTTTCAGTGGATCCTACATTGTCTTCCATTATTGCTCCAACATGCTCCTTTTCTTTCAGGAAGGGCAAAAATGTGGGTGCTTATTTTAATCATCATAAGCACCATTCTGATTCCATGCATTTACAGCTGGCACAGACTACCATTATGGGTGATAAGCTCATTGGCTGTATGCCCTGTGGCCATTGTAACAATTGTAAACATGTATTAAGAACTAAACATTTTTCTAGCAGTAACAGCAGCATTGTATATGATATCAGGTTTTTTGCAAACTCTAACTCTGATTGGATCATCTACATGGCTTGTTGCAGCTGTCATGCCTTCTATATTGGTCAAACATCTAGACCTTTTAAGTTAAGGGTTTCAGAACATCTGAGTGATATCAAATGCAAAAGAACAAGCAATGCACTTCACAAACACACACAAACATAATACAGCTAAATTCCATTTTTTGGTTATTAACAAGATCATTGGTGATCGTTCGCATAAATCTGGTTGGCATAACAAACTGAATATTAAGGAGAAAAAATGGATTGTTAAACTGGGCTCGCTTTTTCATCCTGGATTAAATGAACATTTATGAATATGTATGAATATTTATGAAGAGTTATATTAATATTCATGAGTTCTCCAATCACTTTTTGTTGCTTATTAATTCAAAGGTATATATGACTTCAATTGTTTTTTGTAAAGGTACACTGATGAAGGCTAGGTGAAATCCAAGCCGAAACTGGTCTGTTATTTGAAGTTATGACCTAATAAATCTTATTTCCACAGCTCTTTGTTGCTGGCTGTTCGCTTTTGGTCTAGTTTTGTGGTGACCACTAATTTGCATTATCAAAAGCCTTTTATATAGCCTTGATGTGTGGAGGCCATCAGCCTCCAGAAGCTCTGAAAGTTTGGGTATTCTGTGATGCATTCTGTCCTTTATTGTTTTGAGACATGTCTGTTAAACTGATGCAGTGAGAAGAAGATCAGTTGCTTTCATCCGGATAACCTCCACCAAGCGGTTACAGCCATATCTATGTACAATTCAGCTGTCGAATTAGGATAAACAAGGATAGTCATTTATTGTTTTATACCATTGTTCCAGACAATCAGTTAACACATATTAAAATATTACACATTACTTCACATAAATCACATTACTCATGCAAAGTCAGAATAATAAGCAAACAGCAGCAGACAACTAGACAGTTTCTTCCACAGGCAGGCCCACCAGTTATACCTACTCTGTCTGTGCATATCAGTTGTCCAGTTAAGGGGTCTATCTTGCTTCTCACAAATGTATACTAGCCCTATAAAAACAGACAGTGGCTGTTTAAACTGAACAAATGACAATAAGTTCAGTTATTTTCATCCAGCCAACCCAGCCTCTGAGATAGAAATTATAGCAATGGCGCCTGATAACTATGAAACATTAGTTCACCTCCATACAAATACTTTGCCTTACATAAAAGAATTCCAAGTTGTTCTACACAAATCATAACACCAGAAATATTGCCAAAAATATCTGGTTGATCATTGTTAGCATCACTGTAAAAATAAAACTTACATCACTGTCTTCAATCACAGTATGTCATTCCTCATTCTGTCCAGAATTCTGCAGAACATCCTTGATTTTATCTCCATGTTTCTGACCTCTATCTCTCCTAAAATTTTTGATTTTCTGGTATATTGCCAAGCATTTCAGTCAGTCAATAAAGCCAGACATTAGAAGTTTATATTTCTTACTATTCAAAAAATATAAGCTGACACTTGAAATGTTTTGCACCTACATTTGAATGGTGCAACATTTTTGCTCCATGACCTCGCAGTGCTAATTTTTAACTTGATGTGACCGGCATGGTCAAATGAAGTAGACCAACACCACCCTGAAGTGCTTGAATCACCACATGTATCTTTTGTTTTAACAGGGTACCTTTATTTATTTATTTTTTTTACAAAGTATCCTTTCCTCTAAAAAATAAATAAATATAGAAAGATTGTCTCTACAATCACAGCAGCATAAGCGGCCTCCTAGCTGGCCTATGCATAAGGCTGGTTATTAGTATATGGCTTCCATAACTTTTCAATGCCAATCTTCACGATGATGACATATAAAGCCTTTCTTGGACACTAGGCCATTTTTTGAGCCACATCGAGAAATTAGTTTTTTAGAGCTATATATAAATGACATTCAACAAAATAGTTGTGGGGCCTGCAGATGGAGAGGTCAAAAAGGCAATTGCCAAGAGAAGAACTATCTGTCCTAAGGGCCCCAAAACACACCTCTCAACTGCACCTCTATGAATGGAACATTCAGATTTTCAGGGTCATGGCAGCAGACAAATAAACAATCCAGTTTTTGCTATGCCATTAGTTCAGCTGAAAAGTTACAATGAACCAGTGACAGACCAACTTCCTGGAGTGTGTCATAATATGAGCAGTTTGATTTCCTGACCTTATAACATTCATATGACTTCATCAAAGATCCACAGAAATTAATTGATACAGGATTAGCTAGGATTGGCTGTTTAAATGAAGCAGGTAAAGCAGACTTGATATATGAAATCTGTTATAAAAAAATGAAGGAGTAATCTTTTTTGTATAAAAAGAGTTGTTCTTGCTGTAAGTTTAGTCTATTGTAAGTGTTGTGCTTTTCCCATCTTCTAGTAAACTGTGAACACCATCACACAGAAATGAATATGCATGTAGAAATATACAAGGGGTGCCGCAGGTGAAAGAAACAGATATATGCATATGACTTATCCTTCACAAAACTTAATATGTTGTTTCTGTGTATTGCCTTGAATAAAACACAGATTTCTTTATTGGCACCTTTGTGGCAGCTAGAACTGCTGGAAGAATAAGCAAATTTTAACTCCAAGTATCAGAAATGACCCTTTTATTTGCACATCTAAAGTTCAGCTCCCGGTGTTTTCTCCTGTCTACCTGATGAATCTGGGCATCTTGGGGCAATGCAGTAATTGCCTCATGAACACAGACAACCCTCTCCTCCTACCACCCAACACTACAACCTTATATAGCCAAACTGGAAGCAAAGGTCTCTCCACAGAAGACTGGACTAGACAGTCAAGAGGAGAAGGTAAACACACCAACCACACTCATCACATAGTCCCTCAAAACCTACACCACCAAAACACACACATGGAAGCACAAAACACACGCCTACATTCGCGGAGGCTCTCAATAAAAATCTGCCCAAACAACTGAGACCTCCAAAGCAGAAATGCAAGCAACATACACCCCCCCAACACAACCCAAATGACACATAGCCCACAAACTCAGTGTGCCACTCAACTACAGCTCATAAGGCATAACGTACCCAACACTCTAGTCATAGGTGTCTCTATAGTCAGGCACACTGATGTTCCACTCACCAGGCTAAACAAGGAGAAAGTTACTGTCAGCTGCCTGTCAGGTGCCAGGATCTACTACATAATGCACGCACTCAGGTCACTCCACAACAAGTACAAATATGACTCTGTCATTGTCCATGTTGGTGTGAATGACCTGAGATGTACCTCCCTGGACTACATGAAAAGAGACATGGAGGAGCTCTATGATCTTGTAGCCCAGGCAGGTATGACCCTAGTCCTGAGTAGCATCCTGCCATCACACAGAATGATACCACAGTACAAGGACAAAATGATAGACTTCAACAATTGGCTAAGCTTCTGGTGTCATTTTAAGGGAATCCAGTATCTGTCTACCTGGGAAGACATGATCGACAGACCTCGATGCTTTGCCAAAGATGGCTTGCACCTGTTGCCCTTGGGATTCCGGATACTGGCAAAGGCTCTTGCCACCCCTATAGTGCCTTTTTAGGCAAGGTTCAAATGACAAATTCACCACCGTAACAGGTACAAGCAAGCAAAACTTGAGGGTAATGCTACTCAATACTAGAAGTCTAAACCTCAAAATGCACTCACTCGAGGCATTCCTTAAAATGGAGAACATCGACATCTGTGCAGTGACAGAGATCTGGTTCAAAGCTCCAGAGAACACCCCTGCATTACCAGGCTATAATTCATACCACACCTTTTGGCCACCTAACCCGAACTGAAACACTAAAGGCGGAGGTGTGTCCATATTCATTAAGGATGTCCACACCTCCAAGCTAGTTGCTCTGTATAATGTATCTGAGATTATCCAAGTGCAACTAACTGGGCAAGACCACATTCCAAATTGTAGCTTGCTACAGACCCCCCACCATGCCACAGGATTCCCACTCCTCATTTCTTGATACACTGGAAAATATTAGGGTACAACACAACACCCTAATAATGGGTGATTTCAACTACCCCACCATTAACTGGGAAAACTACTCATGTATCAACACATTTGCTCAACATTTTCCAGAATTCATAAATTCCATCGCCTTGGATCAACTTATCCACACCCCCACCAGGGGCAGCAATATCCCAGCCTGGTCATTACCAACATGGGTGACCGGTGTTCCACACCAGAGGTCAATTCCTCGTTGTTCAGATCCGACCACAAGCTAATCACCCTAGATATCCATATCCCGCCCCTACTCCCCATTAGGGAAACAACTGTAAAAAAATTCTCCAAAGCCAACTTCACGCTTCTTAAGACAGAAGTGGCACACTTCACAACACCGATGCAGATGGACAATAGAAGTATGACTGCTGAATCTTACACAAATGCACTTTATAAGCACTTACATGAGTGCATGTATCCTGCTATCCCTAACAGAACCAAGATGCTATCTTCCAAAAAAAGGAAGCCAATCTGGTGGTCTTCTGCCATAAATAAACTCTACAACAGAAGAAATAAACTGTTTCAAAAAAGAGTAAAATCCCATGATTGGAGGAGCTCCTTGGTCAGCCTCAGTAAGAAGCTGAGATCCCTCATAAAATCCTCTAAAGCTAGTTATGAAAACAAAAGCAACACTGATTCTAAAGACAACCACAAAGTATTCTATAGCTATGTCAAGAATCTCAATGGCAACACTCAGATCTGCTCTGAGTTACAGCACAATGGCACTAAATATACAGAACCAACTGATATTGCCAACATCCTGGCAGATAGGTTCAGTGATAACTTTACTCCCATTTCACCCCCTAAAGGGCCCATCTCTATACAGGAAGAATGCAAAGTTTCCGTAATCACGGCTGCCCAGGTAATAACCTCACTCTCCATATCCAAGAACACAGCATCTATGGGACCTGACAACATCCCAGGCTGCATTCTACATGAACTACAGAATGAACTGGCACTCCACCTAAGTACCTTGTTCAATCATAGCCTCACCTCAGGCTTTGTACCCATTGAATGGCGCACTGCGATGGTTATCCCACTCCACAAAGGGGAGGGCCACAACAGACCCCGGGGACCACCGCCCCATTAGCCTGACAAGCCTGGTCTGCAAGGCCATGGAATGTATCATCATGGAACTCATATACAAAGACATTGGTAATCTCCAAACTCTGGACCCCACACAGTTCGGGTTTGTAAAAGGCAGATCATGTCTCCTAAACCTGATAGACTTCTTTGAAGCAGTCACCAAAGCCATAGATGAGGGTAAGGTGGTTCACACAGCCTATCTAGATCTCACCAAGGCTTTTGACACCATCCACCACTCTGGAATGATAGATAAACTCACTAAACTAGGTATAAATCCCTATGTCACAAGATGGGTTGCAAACTGGCTTATTTACAGAACCCACACTGTGAAATTAGCAGGCTCCAAATCTGACTTCAGACCAGTGACAAGTGGAATACCACAGGGTTCAGTCCTGGGTCCTCTCCTGTTTGGTATCTACTTCTCTGAAGTACAGGCTAACACAGAAGGTCTTTGGCTAACTGTTTGCAGATGACTGCAGACTAGGAGTCATAATCGAAACTCCTAAGAATGTGGACATCCTACAAAAGGGCCTCACTGAGACAGATGCCTGGTGTCAAAGCCATGGCCTCAAGCTCAGTGCCAAAAAGTGCATTGTCATCCCCTTTGGTTAAAAACTCTGTACCCATGAACTACCACATAGGTGGTAGTCTACTTAACACTGAAAGTGTGATAAGAGACCTTGGGACACAGGTGGACAGTAGTCTCTCCTTTGATAATCACATCACCACAGTGGTCAGGAAATCCTTCTATGTGGCACACCTCATCACAAAAGGTTTCTCATCCAGAAAAAAAGAGGTCATTGTTTCCCTCTACTCATCACTCATTAGACCCATTATAGAGCACAAAACCCCTTTTGGTATGTACCTCACAAGACATCTACAATAACTGGAAAGGCCACAGAAATACCTCACAAAGAGGATTACTGGTCTGAAACAGATGCCCTATGCAGACTGTCTCAAAAAACTCCAGTTTTACTCCGTCACATATCGCCTACTCAGAGTCGATCTCTGCCTAACATACAAAGCTATGCCATACCCAGAACTGCTGGAAATGCTCCACTTAAAGAAATCCCAATCCCTCCGAGCTACATGCTCTAGGGACCTAAACCTTGTCACCACAATAAACAGAACATGCTGAAGGGATAGATTCCTGTCTCAGAGACTTCCCATACTGTGGAACAGACATCCTACCTATGTCAAACAGAGCTCCTCATCAGCATTCTTCAAGAAAAATCTTGATGATTGGATGAGAAATAGGAAGTTCACCTCGGGGATCACTTCTGTGGCTCTGCATGATAGGTGCACAGGAAAATAATTTTCTTGGGTGGTGAAAGCCAGGGTACCTTTTTGGCTAGGCTTATATAGGCCCCTAGGGCCAATAGCCTAGTATCTACCTAGGAACCTAATTATTTTGCAACAGGCCAAATCCACCTCATTGGTGAGTCTTACCTTTTTTAAATTTGATAAATCATTATTATTTACTTATTTTTTTTTCTTATTCTAAATCTTTGGAATACTTTTTTTCGGCACTTTTCCCATTTCTGTACATTATTACTCTTATGTTCTCTGTCATTATGATTTTATGTAGTACATGACATTGTGTTTCTTGTAAATCGATAAACCTGAAATTGCAAATATTTTAACTGAATTGATTTTAGACCTCCTGCTATTATCTGTGATGGTTTCTACTATGATTTCTGAGAGCTGACAGGCTGAGGTATTCCCAAGCCATGCACTGAATAACTGAGAGATTTGGTGCACTGTGCCTAACACTTACAAATATTGTATGCATTATCAAGACCTGAACAAAAGCAAGTCATTTCAAGTCTACAACCCTTCTTTTACCTTTTATCTTCCCATTATCATAGGTAGATTTGCCCAGATCAACAGTTTTATGAAAAAAAAAACAGTCCTTAACTTGCTCAAGCCTGTAGCACCTTGTTTGTATATTTTCAGTTAACATCTATAGTTCCTTATGGCATCCAGACCTTTTTTGGGAATGACTTCCCTAACTAAATGACTTATCAGCTAATAATAGGCAGAATTAGAAAAGCTAATGAGGTATTAACAAAATGTCACTAAGACTGTTCATTTAGGATCTCCAACAGTTGTGAAATTAATTACTGTTTACTGCTTATTCATATTTTCATATATTTGTTCATATTTTCATAACTGAGAGATCTACACACTGTTGAAGAGTATGGTATGTAGTGCCATGGTGGGGGGGGGGGTAAGAACATTCATTGTTAATATCCATTTATATCACACTACACTGAAGATATTGTTAGGTGTTTGTGAATTATGAAAATAAGCAATGTCACTATGTACATAAAAAAAAAAAAAGACTTAGAAACTATTGCATGGCATCAGGGGAAACCTTAGATGCTCTTGAAGAAAAATTCCCCCAGATTTACTAATCTTCCATGCAGGACTAATCTAGTCCTGCATGGAAGCGACAGTTTAGGAGGACGGCAGCATGCCATGCATATTAATGAAGGCGCGCTGCCTGACCACCTAATCCTACATGGAGCGTGGACGAGTGCAGGGGGCGTGTCTGAGAGCAGAGCTCTCAGAATAAACACGCCCCTGCAAAGTAGAACAGCAGAAACTGTAAATAAATGAGCGAGACCACTTATAGGTGTCTGCATATCCCCACCAATAGTCCCCCATGTGTACAATAGGAACAGTACATATAAATAAAATGAAGAAACCCTTTTATTTTTTTTTTTAAAACCGCGGGTACAGCTAACCATAGGTGCGGGGGTTTGCCTTAGCTACGGTTAAAGCAGTTTAAAAGTCTGAAGAGGATAACAAGAAAGATATATACAAATGAAGCAGCACAGCAATAGCATAGTGGTCAGAGCATCTGCCTAACACGCAGGCATTCTCGGTTCGAGTCCCACTGCAGCACATACCATTTTCTATGTGAAATCTGTATATGAACATTTTTTGACATTCTTTTGCAGTATAACCTACTAAATAACATTTAAATGTGAACCGGAGTACTGCATTAAATGCACATGTGCAGTGTCAGTGTCATAATGAATAAGGCACTAGTAAGCAGGTTTAAGCAGAAATAAGCATTAGTAAGCATATATAAGCATTAGTAAGCATGTTTAAGTGCATTTGCATGGGGGTAAGCATTGCCTACACAGATTAAGCAAAGTAGAAGCTAACTGAATATAAGAAACTCCAACCAGAGGTTAGCATTGCTTAGCTCCGTGCAAACCCATGCACACCCACTTACAGCTGCTTTAAAGTTCCTTAATCACTCTGTACCCACTGGCCCATGTTCTGCCCAGCAATAAAATAAACAGCCTATGCAAGGCTCAAACTCAGGACCCTGTACACTACAGTCGTTAACCACTAAGCCATCATAGCAATGCATGTAAATGAGGTATCAGCAAACTAATCCTCACCATAGGAAAATCAAATCAAACATGCGAACTGAATCTATGTACAGTGTGATGTTGTATAATCTACCACAGAACATAAATATGTGAACTGGAGTGCTGCAGTAAGCATAGATTTGAGGTGTTATTGTAATAAAGTGTAGAAATCCCTAGGTCCCCATACAGTGTATGTACAGATGAATCACAGATACCAGACACATATATAACCTGTAATGAATAATAAATCACTGCCAAAAGGCAAATATAGTGCTAATTAACTATTAAGCAATGCCAAGCACAGCACAGCTCAACTTAGTAAGTGTAAGCAATGTGTAGGGAAGCTAATTCAATCTGCCCAGTGGTATACCTCTTTAAACAATGACAACCTTAGGTAAGCAGGTTTGCCCATAGCTTAGCCTTTTCAAAACTGGCCAATCATGGAAAAGTGCAGGAAATCAGCCCTACTTAAACCCAAGAGGTGGGAATACAGCTCATAACTGGTTGTAGCTTCCCCTTGCAGACACTATGGTAGTAAGGCGAGAAGGAGTGCGCTTCCAGGTGCAGTGCTGGTGCATCCAGGAGTCCAAGGTCATGGTTGGACTCCTAGTTAAAGACCATGCACAGAGACTGCTGCAGGACCAGTACCAGGGCTCCCAATATAATGTGCAGGCCTGGAATCATCTCACCCGTGACCTCAAAAGTGCCACTGGCATATCCCAAACTGGTGAGCAGGTCAGGCACCACTATGCAGACCTGAAGCGGCAGAAGGGGGACCTCTTGGAGGAGTGGCTCCAAGAGGCAAGAGCATCAGAGGATGTCCCAGCTGTGTGTAAGCATCAGCCCACTACCTGTATAATAATGGCCAGCTCAGGTATATCATGGATATGTATGGCTAAATATTCCTCTTATGTCCCCAACAGCTGCAATGGAGTGGACTGCGAACCAGGAGGCCCACATCTCCTGCCTGGCGTGGTTGCAACATGAGGCAGGTCAGTAATACTCATACCTTTACTGTCATAGGAAATAAAAATAAAAGTAGTGGTAAAGTAATTGCTAGTATAAAACCTGTATTGTTCAAGGCAAGTAGTGCATACACTAGAGAATATGGCAGGAAGAGTCTATTATTATTAGTATGGCAATTAAAGTGTAATACCCTGACAAAGCAGGTCTAACAGCTGGACTGTATGTGTATATTCTGGTATCATATGGTAATGTAGATTTGCAATCATGTAATACTACTGTAGTAATAAGCACTGTTACCCACACCATGCACCATAATGTAAATGTGTAGGAATGCCTGTATATGACAGGTGTAATCCACAGAGGTCATTTAGTACAACTGAGAGACACATAGACAGTAAACAGGGGAAATGCAGACAACAAAACCTGAATAGCACATGCAACTGAGATGTGAACTGTTTTATTAGCACACACAGCCACAGTCTGAATCTTGCCAGTGGTAGTAGTCTGCATACAGAAATATACACCACGACTGTACAGATATGTCCAGACTGTCTATTAAAGGGACCCATATCTAATGCCTATCAACAAGTCCCCCTGGGAAATCAGTGGGATGATCCCAGACATATAGGCAGCAAACAGGAAATATAACTGATTGACACACATCTATGACAACAAACCTGGCACACTAGCAACTCCCCAATACCTTAAGTGACTAAGATGCCACGTATGTCTCATTTACCCCCCAACCTGTTAAGCTGTGGTCAGAGTCTGTACAGTAACAGAGTGAGATGTATGTGCATAATACTAATGTGTAATCTGGAACCTTGTGTGGCAGCAGTCAGTTAGTGCTAACAACCATTGCTCCCACAAATACATTGGATACGAATACTGTGCTGTGAAATACAGACCAATATAACCTGTACTGGTACCGTCCACCCTGGTATTGTAGGGGATTGTGAGTGTTGCAGTTTCTCTGACTAATAAAGTATCTGTGGTCACAGTCGGCCACACTGTGCTACATAATATAGCGGTGTAGAAAAGCATGTATATGTGTGTGTCAGGTCACTAAAGGTGGAAGACAGCAATAGTCTAGATATGTCCAGGCATACCAGCATGTGGTCAACACATGGCCAGAGTCTGTAAGAAAGAGTTGGATAGGATAGCACAAAACATCAACCCAGAATCCCACCATATGTGTACAAACAGTTAGTCAGTGTTAACAAACATTCCCTCCACAGGTATACCAGGTAAGAGGTCCATACTGCAGGTAAAACCGGTTCATGTGTAATGATGTTGACAGCCATATCAGTCTCCAATATAGGTCTATAGGGTAGTATAGTAACACTTGTAAGGTACAGATAACAGCACTGACTAGGAAAGGAATGTGGAGTACAGGAATATAGTACTTGTTAACTGCAAACTTTCACTTCCCCCACCTTATCTCCAACAATAATCAACATAACCACCCCAACTGGTAAGTACGGACTCTGATAATGGCCAATCGTTTGATAAATATTCTAATGGTTCTCATGCATGTGCCATATTGAATTATTCCAACATTGTTGGCACGGTGCCATCAACGTACCTGCATGCTGTTCGTATTACCAATGTGGTCCCATATATGCATGTGTTCTGTTTGCTATGCAACTGTTCCGTATCTGGTGTCTGGGTTAATGGGAATATCTATGCATGCGGTTATACCTAATCCTGGAATGTGTTGACTATAACTAACCCATATATGATGTTGAAATCTAAACACTTTAGCACGCTTGGGAAGGCTGGTCCCAGCGGACCCACTTGTCCCACCTCAGCTGGCCGAGGCACCGGGCACCAGCATGTCTGGGGCCCAACCCCGCACCTCCCTGTCCATTGGTCCTGCACCACCTTCAGGTGGAACCGGCTCAGGGGATGGGGCTCGCCCCCCCCCCCGGAGTGGACGTGGACACGCACCTGTCACCTGTAGCCAGATTGGGTTTGTGGGGCGTAGAGCGATCAATGACCAGGTCGGTGATCTTCTACACCAGCTTCAGGGCTGTGTGTCACAATTAGAGAGTCTGCCTGGCTCTGCGGCTCAGCCCCCAGCACAGCCACCTTCGGGGCTGTGAAGGTGCAGTGGTGACTGCCCATGGGTGGGGACCTCAGTCCCACTGTTAGCACTAGGGGGCTTGTGGGCTTCCGATATCCCAACACCCCTCCCCATCAAGGTGTTTACCCCCACATGTGTCATATACTGCCCCTGAATGCATCTTGTGTGTCTTGTCTGTTAACCTACCCAACCTACCTCCCCAAGTAAACTTACTACCCCTCCCCAACATCCCACTCCCACCAGAAAAAAATAAAAAAGGGCAATCTGTTCCCACAAACATATCTCCCCCCATACATAGCTGTCCATTTCACACACATGTCCACTGGACACATGTAATCTGGTCTAATTGGCATCACAATGAATTATTGTTGTCCTCACCCCTCTCCCAGGGGTTCGAGTGTCCAAATCTACCTCCAAATACAGTGTATATGCACAGCTGTTGCTGTAAAAGAAATGGGAAGCTATGGATCTTCCCTACACCCTTCCTGCACATCCCTAGCTATTTTCCCTATTGTCTTTCTCTCTTTGTGCCCCTTTCTTCACCACTTTCCTATCAACCCCTTTGTCTTTTCTTTTAAAGAAATTAGCACAGGGTAAGCAGGAGTAAGCACTTTTAAGCAGCAGTAAGTGGGATTAAGCCTGTTTACGTGGGTGTAAGCAATGCCTACACAGGTTAAGCAATCCAGGAGCTAACCGAGTATAAGAAACAGTAACCGTAACTTAGCAGTGCTTACCGTCATGCAAACCCACGAAAACCCGCTTACAACTGCTCACATGTGCCTCAATCACACTGTATCCAACAGCCCTTCTTCTGTCTAGCAACAAAATAAACATCCTCTGCTAAGATCAAACCCAGGACCCTACACACCATAGCCATAGTGATTCACTACTAAGCCATCTCAGATATACATAGCTTTGATGTATTCACAAACATATCATCCAGCCCAGTTATTCAACAGTACAGAGAATGTTTGTGTGTGAGTAAATATATTGTCTAAACAGGTACAACATATTGATATATATGTGTGTATACATATATATATATATATATATATATATATATATATATATATATATATATATATATATATATATATATATATATATATATATATATATATATATATATATACATATATATAAACATATAAACATGCAAATGCCTACATCTATAGATATATATGTCCACATCTACATGTCTAAATATATACAGCAGGTTATATATATATGTCAGCAGATATGTATATATATATATATATATATATATATATATATATATATATATATATATATATATATATATATATATATATATATATATATATATATATATATATATATATATATATATATATATACACACACACACACACATATAGGTATATACAGACATACATCTGTAGATAACAATGGGGAAATAACAAAAACATATATGTCCTCATGCAACGTTAATGGGGTTGAGAGGCCCCACACAATATACGTCTGGTATACCACCCCCACCAAGCACGACCCCCGTGTAATACAGTACCAAGTGTTGCAGATCCCATAACCAGGACCTGACACGATATGGCCATCCCTAGGAGACATATACACAGACACATATATGCAGATACAGGTGTATATATGTATATATATATATATATATATATATATATATATATATATATATATATATATATATATATATATATATGCAACTACACGTACACACACACAGATATGTACAGTAAGATACATATGTAGTACGTGCACACAATATGGAGCAGCCAGTATTCCTACAGTCACCACCTTACCAAATGGAGACTGTATGAGCCACCCATACAAATGACATTCATAGCCTGCAACATATACCCACAGGTATGCATAAATGAATGTGAAAGCTTTATTTGTGTACTATGACAGTTGTATATGCCATGTCATATAGCTGTTTAGATACTGACATCCATATGAACGGTGTAATGCAACTGTGAAACAGTTATACTAAGACAGCAGTCTGGAAAAGTTGACATATGTTGCTGTCCAGGCCGAGGCCTTCATGTAGTACAATAGTAATGACAGACTGGGCCACAACATACCAGACAATCAACAGTACATAATGCAGATGAATAGATCAGCAGCCTCTATCTACACTCTGTACACAATCCCTAGGGGGTACAGACCCAAGCTGACACAATGGGATGTATCTGTTACATAAAAAGGCATGCCTGACACCATCACAATCACACTGACAAACACAACATTCCGTATGGCAGGAGGCAGTAGGCTTGCATTTATCCAAGGTAGATTGTATGGTAATGTACATCCAGATACCTTAAGGCAGCTTACCCCAGATACCCACACATGCTGTAACAGCCTAGGTTAGTCATGGTGCACACCCCCACACTCACTAATACTGGGTCACATACCACTTTTACATACACTGGCCTCTGGTGTGCATTAGGGCACATATGTATTGTGTATGTGAAACCCACACATATATGGCCCCAACCCCTCAGTATGTGTGGGGGGACACAACAGCAGTGGAGTGATGGCAGGAATGACAGCATGACATACATACAGCCCACTACATAACAACCCATGACAGCATGTCATATGTTCAAAACCTGGTATATAGGTGGAGGACAGAGGCTGGAACACAGGCACATATATGTAAAACTGTTGTCATACAGTAAGCAAGATATGTATATGTGTATATATCTATATGGATATATGTATACTTATATATACATATATGTTCACCATGTGTCCTGCACATGGAGTACAGCCCTACCTTAGCCCCAAAAGTCCCAACCTCTCAGTGCAAGGGGATGTCACGTATGTAGTGCAGGCATATTTGTAGACTATTGCTACTGTAACAGGGATTGTCTTCACAGAAATGGTGTGTGTGGGTGGCCACATCTGCTGTTAACATGTGCACCATTGGCTACTTACAGACATCTTAAGGTAATCATAGTACAGTACCACTGCTAGCACAGTAATGCACCTGTGGACTACAGCTGCGATATCGCCAATATATATGAACAGTCTGACACACTCACGTCAGTCCAGGGTATACACAGAACCCCTTCATACAAAGCATGTGGACCAGGCCTGTCAATGTGGATGTTAACAGCCATGTAGATGGGTATAACACGTACATACTGGTATACATTTGCCCCCATAGGTTAGACATTCATACACCCCTGTCTGTCCTGACACATAATAACCGCTGGTACAGAGGTACCATGGCCACATGCTATCCACTAGTTAGTGACATACATCTGAACAGCATCCCACTGCTTTGTCTGACATACATGACTGTTATGGTGGCCCAGCAGCAGTACATCTGGCAAGTATCTGGACATGACATCTCACTGGATAAGTACAGTAAGCTGCTAGGCATGTAACAAAGCATAGTGCACACTACAGGCAGACTGACTCAACACTGGGCTACATCTCATATGTGGGAATACACATGGGCCTGCATAGATAGCAGGCTCTACAGGCATGTCACATCACAGAGTAACAGACACCTGTGTGAAAGTGCATAACCACAACCAATGTGAACACAGCATCATATGGTAAGCTAGCATACTATTACAGTATATGGACTATCTGATGTACACCATCCTCATATGAGCCACTCACAAAACAACCCTACATATACTGGGCCACTACAGAGTGTCGTCCGATGGCTGTGTGTGGTTTGGGACATGTGTGTGTTCACCCCTACAAACATGTAAGCTGATAGGATGACAAACAGTGGAGCAGCATGTAACATCAGATAGAACAGGACCAAGAACAATAACATCTACCACAGTCTCTACACAGGCCAAGGTACATATTCACTATACACACACTGTCGATAATTACTAGACTTACACATACCTCAGTACTGTACACACAACCACAGAATGCCCAGGCTATGTCCTCAAATATAACCCCTGCTATACATAACAAGTGTAGCAGTCTGATATCTCACTGGCTTCTTATCAGATATGCTGTCAACGAATATGGTGTACAGAACATATGCACCCCCTACTGCATGACATATGAACAAAGGTTGACAGAGTTGTGGCTGGAGGCACAAACACAGGGCCAATATTGACATGTCGCTGTGATAACCTCATACATTTCCTGTCGTAACAGGGTTTGATGCAAGATATGTCCTATGAGGGATATGACGTCAGTAACTCTTCCGGCTGTCACCATCTACTGACTGCAATCCTGACACTACCTTTTGAAAGATAGGTGCGCTGTGGGTAACACAAGGAACAAAAGGCACCACACACTGCTCAGTCTGCAGATGACCCTACAGATGGGGATTCCTCATAAACATAGCACTGGCATGGCAAGTATTAAAACATGTAGGACAACCATATCCACACACACCCTGTTAAACCAATATTACCCCAACTGCAGTATAGCAGCACTTACAGTCTGTAGTCAAGACAGGCACATCCCCCTCCTGTGTGCTGGCCGGTTTCTACAGTGTATGTTGTCAGAGGTAAGTCCCCAATCCATCTGATATGCTGTTTGCCAAACAACAGATCTAGTTCCTGGTCACAGTGAATGAAAAGGCCCAATGTCAACATGATGTTCCTAGATATTGGAGTGTGTTTCCATGCAATTGGCTATGGGAATGTTACCACAGCTGTTCCACATGCAATCAGCTAGAGGAGGGCTGTAATCCATGCAGAGGCCATCAGCTGATCATGAGCATCACTGACAATACACCTGCCTAAGCAAAGCAGGTGTAAGTCTCCACATCCACAAGAGAGGGAGTGAGAGAGGCAGACAGAGGCAAAGATAAGTCAGGGTGGGTTGGGAGAGTAAAAGGTAAGCATGTTTGTGTCACACACCTACCAGTCCAGGGTATTGAACCCCTGACTATGTACTGATATCACATCTGTTATCCCTGCATGGTGGATATTGTGATTTATGTTAGGGGCACCATATAAGAAATCTTAAAAACCCACTCAACATGGTGTCCAGTTGTTACACACTCACAACCACCTCCACACAGGACATGAACTTCAAACATCGACACATTAAGACACACACATCACATCTGGGATTAGAACACCTATCTAACTAGTTATTACATTACAGCACTATGCAATTATAGAACACACCACAGAGATTACTGGAATGCTCTTCCCCCAAAGGTTTATTTCACCATGATTGACATCAGGATTGCCAAAGTAGGGCAAATGAATTGCAGTGAGTGTGACTAGCCAAACATGCATTGCTCTCTACACAGGCATAGGAACAGACACAAAAGCATCCACAACTCCCATGTGTGAGAATAGAATCCCTACCAACGTTCAATATTACACTACAGCATTATGCTGTTATAGCGCGCACACCACAGAGATTGCTGGAGTACTCTTTCCCCAAAGGTGTACTTTAAGTGACTGACATCAGCAGGATTGCCAAAGTATGGAATCTGAATTGAGTGTGACTAACCCCAATTGTCCAAATTAGTCTGTATGCATTAACCGCTGTTCTGGACAGAACAAAAATAACCTGCCTTTGCAGGTCATGAACCCAGGGCCCTATACACTATAGTGACAGTAACTAATGACTAAGCCATCACAACAGTACATGAGACTGAGATTTCACCAAAGTAATCTCACCATAGGCTAATCAAACTGAACATGTGAAACGAATGTATATACAGTTGTCAGTAAAAGACCTCTCCAAAGCCAACTTCATGCTACTCAAGGCAGAAGTGACAATGTTTGTGACACCCATGGAGACAGGAGCTGACAGTTCAACTGATGAATCCTGCACTAAGGCACTGTATGAACACATCCACTTGTGCATGATTCCTGACATCCCACATAGAACCACGACTCTCACCTCCCAAATAAGCAAGCCAGTCTGGTGGTCTCCTGCCATTAACAGGGTATACAACAGAAGGTAGACACTGTTGAAGAAAAAAGGATAATCCAAGGATGCAAGCAACTCCCTTACCAGCCCCAGTAAGACGTTGAGATCCCTCATGGAATCCTCCAAAGTTGGTTATGTAACTAAAATCACCACAGATTCCACAGACAACCACACATAATTCTATAGTTATGTCCAGAATCTAACTGGTAATGCTCAGAAGTGTTCTGAGCTACAATACAATGGCATTACATAGACTGCTCCCACGGATTGTGCCAATATCCTGGCAGATTAATTTAGTGCCACATTCACCCCCTCTCACCCCAAAATGGGCCCATGTCAATACAAAAAGAGTTAAATTGCCCAGTACTCATGGCCACACAGGCAGAAACTGCACTATCCACAGCTAAGAATACAGCATCCATTGGACCAGATGACATCCTGGGCTGTGTACTACATGAACTACAAAATGAAATGGCAACTCACCTAACTGTCATGTGTAATCATAGTCTCACATCAGGCCTGGTGTCCACTGAGTGGCACACAGCTGCAGTTATCCCACTCCACAAGGGGGATCCACCTTGGATCCCTGGAACTACTGTCACATCAGTCTGATGAGCCTGATCTGCATGGCCACGGAATGCATTATCAGGGAAGTTTTGAATGCAGACATTGGCAACTCTCAAACACTGGACCCCACACAGACTGGGCTCATGGAGGGCCAGTCTTGACTCCTGAAACTGATTGACTGCTTTGACTCAGTCTGCATAGCTGTTGAAGAGGGTAAGGCAGTCCACAAAGCCTATGCAGACCTTGCCAAGCCCTTCAACACCATCCTCCAGTCTGGAAACATAGATTAATGTACTAATCCGACCATACATCCCTATGCCACTCGATGGTTTGCCACATGGCTTACTGACAGATCCCAAACTGTAGGTGTAACTGACTCCAAACCATCTCCAGACAAGTGACAATTGGAGTACCTCAGGATTCAGTCCTGGGACCACTGTTGTTTGGCATCTACATCTCTAGAGTACAGGCCAACAGTATGGGACTCTGGCTAACAAAGGTAACAGATGACTGCAAAATGGGAGCTATTATGAGCCTGACTGTACTGCATGATATGTTATTGATACCAGCCTGACTTCATACAGGTGGGATGGAGTACTATCATCCTGTGCCCTTGTTGTGTAAGGTCCTGGTTATGGGATCTGCAACAGTTGGTAGTGTATTGCAGGGCAGATGTGTTTGACTGTGGGGGGGAATACCTATTCGTGCATGATGTATGTTGTTTGTGCCTGTCAACCCCATTAATGGTGCATGTGGACATATATGTTTCTGCTATGTTCCCACCTTATCTACAGATGTATGTCCATATGTACTTATACAGATATAAATATCTGCTTACATATATGTGTGTATATATATATATATATATATATATATATATATATATATATATATATATCAATATGTTGTATCTCTTTAAACATTAATATATTTTCACACACACATACATCTAGATGTTGGAATACATTCTCTGTACTGTTGAATAACTGGGTTGGATGATATGTTTGTGAATACAGCAGGGTTATGTATATCTGAGATGGCTTAGAGATAAATCATATTGTCTATGGTGTGCATGGTCCTGGGTTCGAGCCTAGCAGAGGTTGTTTATTCTCTTGCTAGGCAGAACAAGGGCCGATGGATACAGACTGATTAAGGTACTTTAAAGCAGTTGTAAGTGGGTTTGTGCGGGTTTGCGCAGAGGTAAGCACTGCTAAAGTCTGGTTACAGTTTCTTATACTCAGCTTCTAAATTGCTTAATCTGTTTAGGCATTGCTTAGCTCCGCACAAACCTGCTTACAACTGTTTTAAAGTGCCTTAATCACTGTGTATCCTACGGGCCATGTTCTGCCCAGCAACAAAATTAACAGCTCTTGCAAGGCTCAAACCAAGGACCCTGCACACCATAGACAAAATGATTTACTACTAAGCCATGACAGCTAGAAAGAGTTCTGATATTTTCAGAAACATATCATCCAGTCCAGTCATGCAACAGTACAGAGAATGTATACCAACATCTAGATGTATGTGTGTGTAAATATATTAATATCTAAACAGATACAACATATCTAGATATATATATATATATATATATATATATATATATATATATATATATATATATATAATTTCTAAAACTATATACATATATATCAATATATATGCACATATATACATGCCTATGCCTAAATCAACACATATATGTGTCTACAGCCATATGTCTACCTATACACATCACATTGCATATGTGTATGCAGATATATATCTATGTAGGTATATACGGACATAGTTATATATATGTTAGCAGATATATATATATATATCTATATAGGTATATATGGCCATACATCTGTAGATAGTAATAGCAGATTAACAAACACACATATGTCCACATGCATCGTTAATAGGGTTGAGATTCCCCACACACTATACGTCTTATACAAATAGGTATCCCCCCACAGCCAAACACGTGCACCCTGCAATACACTACCAAGTACAGTCTGCCTCCCATAGGACATGTAATATGTGGAAGCCATCAACATCCCCAGGATAAAGATACACAGACATAGATATGCAGATACAGATATACATATATATATATATATATATATATATATATATATATATATATATATATATATATTTATATATATACACATGTGACTACACATACACACACAAATATATGTACATATGTAGAAGGTGCACACATTATGTAACAGCCACTATGGCTACAGTTAACACCTGAACAACTTGACACTGTATGGGCCACCCATACAATGTCAATCGTTGCCTGCAACATATACTCATAGAAAGGTCATAGGAAAGTTACCACACACAGGTTTGCAGAAATGGGAATCCTTTAATTGTGTGCTATAACAGTTCTATATGCCATGTCATATAGCTGCTCAGATACTAACAATCATATAAACAGAGTACTGCAACTGTGAAACAGTTACACTAATACAGTAGTTTTGAAAGGTTCACAACTGCTGCTGTCCAGGCCAAGCCCTTCAAATTGTACAATAGTGAAGACAGACTGGGCCACAGGATACCAGACAATCAAAAGTATGTACTGCAGATGTATAGTTTAGCAGCCTCTATGTACACTCTGTACAAACACAGTAGGACGTAAAGACGTTTTGTGATCAAATGGGTTGTAACTGGTACATAACAAGGCAAATCTGACACCATCAAGAGCACACCAACAAACAGAACAGTCTGTATGGCAGGAGGCAGTAGGCTTGCAGTACCCCAATTCATGTAAGTAATGTCAATATAGGTGAAGTATATGGTACAGTACATCCAGATACCTTGTGGCAGCTCACCCCTGATACCCCCACATTTTGTAACAGCCTAGGTCATTTATGGTGCTCCCCACTTACACTCAATAATACAGACCCATATACCACTGTTACATACACTGGCCTCTGGAGTGTATAAGGAGACACATGTATTGTGTAGGTGATGTCCACACATATATGGCCCCATCCCAACTGTATGTGTGTGGGATACAACAGCAGTGAACTAATGGCAGCAATGGCAGTGTGATATACTCACAGCCCACTACAGAACAACCCCCAATAGCATGACATACGTGCAAAGCTTGGTATGTAGATGGAGGACAGAGGCTGGAACACAGGCACATATATGGAACACTGTTGCCATACACTAAGCAAGGTGCTGGTGTTACAGGATAGTCTGCAACATACCCTTAGTCAGGGAATTGAGGTTAGACACAGAAATGGATGTAGCCATGTACTGACAGCACGCAGCACACACACTGCCAGTGCAATATCTAGGTTCATAGGTTAGTACTAGGCTAACTGCCCTTGCGAGCCATTTTAAGCCTAGCCAGTTATCCCTTGTGAGACTCAAACCCAGCACCTTGTGTTTGTAAGGCAAACACCTTAACCATTAGGCCACCCTCCCAATCCCTATAGCACAGGACATGTGTGGTGGACGGACAACACATGATAGGAATACCTCTGTCCAGCAAGAGGATAGGCCCACAGTAGTGAGCTATGCAGACAGACTGCATTCCAAGGTACACTACTATGTACACACACACACCCTGTGCAAAGCATAACACAACTCTACTCACAGTCTGTCTGTAGTTTCTGATCCTCCTACAAATATGTGGCCACTCTGAGTGTGCAGGTTATCCTGTAAGAGGTATTGCTACCTGCTGTCTGTAACACTGATGCCCACACACAGGAAGGATGTCCATCACACAGGAAATGTAAAGGGACCACACCCACATGCTGTAGGGATTTATAGTGGGTGGTTGCCATGACAGTGATAATTGGAAGTAGTACACATGTATAATTATATATATATATATATATATATATATATATATATATATATATGGCTATCTGGATAAGTATATGTACATATATTTCTGCCATATGTCCTGGACTTGGAGTGTAGACCTACCCCAGCCCCTATAGTCCCAAAGTCATAGTGCAAGGGGATGTCAGGTATGTATAACAGGTATACTACTAGACTATTGCTACTGTCACTGGGATTGTCTTCACAGACATGGTGTGTGTGGAAGGTGACATCTGCTTATAACATGTGTGCCATTGGCTACTGACGGACATCCTAAGGAAATAATTGTAAAGTACCTCCGCTAGCATGTAATGCCCCTGTGGAGTGCAGCAGAGATACTGGTCAATATATGTGGAACTTCGGACACACCCTGTACAGTCCAGAGGTTTACACACAATCCTTTAGTGCACAACATGTATACCAGGTATGACAATATGGATGTAGACAGCCATGTAAACGGGTATAACAGATAACGACTGGTATACATTTGCCACCATAGGTTTTGGATTCACACACTCCTGTCTGGCCTGACACATAATGACTGCTGGTACAGGGGTACCATGGACACATACTACCCACTAGATATTGACATACATCTGTACAGCATCCCACTGCTCTGTCTGACATACATGACTTTTAAGGGAGGCCCGGCAGCAGTATATCTGGCAAGTATCTGCACATGACATCTGACTTGGTAAGTACACTAAGCTGCTAGGCATGTAACAATACACTGTGCAGGCTACAGGCAGACTGGCTAAAGACTGGCCTACATCTCGTATGGGGGAATGCACATGTACCTGCATATATAGCAGGATCAACAGCCATGTACAGCACAGGGTAAGATACACCTGTGTGAAAGTGCATAACCACAACCAATGTGAACACAGCCAAAGCCACATATGGTAAGCTAGCATAATATTACAGCATATGAACTATCTGTTCTACAACATCCTCATATGTGCCACTCACAAAATGACCCTACATATACTGGCTGCTACACAGTTTGGTCTGATGGCTGTCTGTGATATGGGACATGTGTGTGTCCGGCCCTACAAACATGTAAGTCAAAATGGTACCATACAGAGGGGCAGCATGCAATATCACATAGAAGGGGAGCTAGAACAATGACATCTACCACAGTCTGTACACAAGCTAAAGTACATATTAACAGTACACACACTGCTGACATTCACCATCACTACACAGACCTCAGTACTGTACAAACATCCACAGGATGTTCAGGTTATGTCATGAAATATAATACTGTACATGACATGTGCAGCAATCTGATATATCACTAGCTTGTTATCAGAAATGATGACACTATTTATGGTGTGCAGCACATATGCACCACTTCATGCACGACATATGTACAAAGGTTGACAGAGGTGTGGCTGACAGCACATACACAGGGCCAGTATAGACATGTTGCTGTGATAACCTTATAAATTTACCATTGTAATGAGGTTTGTTGCAACATATGTCCTATGAGGGATATGAAGTCAGTAACTGTCACGGCCTTCACCATCTACAGACTGCAATCCTCACACTACATTCTGCATTCCACAGATAGATGCACTGCGACTAACACATGAAACCAAAGGCACAACACTGCCCAGTCTGCAGATGACCCTGCAGATGGGGATTCCACATATACATGGGACTGACATGGCAGGTATTGCGACATGTACGACAGGCATATCCAGACAAACACTGTTAAACCAACATTACTCTAAATGCAGTATAGCAGCACTTACATTCTGTAGTCAGGTCAGGCACATCCCCTCCTGTTTATTGGCCTCTTTCCACAGTGTATGTTGTTAGAGGTAAATCCCCAATCCATTTGAGATGCTGTTTGCCAAACAGCAGATCTAGTTCCTGCTCACAGTGACTGAAGAGGGCCAACACCACCATGATGTTCCTAGGTATTGGAGTGTGATTCCAAGCAATTGGCTATAGGAATGTTACCACAGCTGCTCCACATGCAATCAGCAAGGGGAGGGCTGCAATTCTTGCAGAAGCCATCAGCTGATCATGAGCATCACTTAAAATACACATGCTGCTGCCTAAGCAAAGCAGGTGTGGGTCTCCACATTCACCAGAGAGGGAGTGGGGGAGGCAGACAGAGGCAAATACATGTCAGGGAGGGATGGATGAGTAAAACTGAAGCATGTTTGTGTCACACACCTACCAGCACAGGGTATCAAACCCCAACAACTATGTAGTGCTATCACAGTTTGATGCAGTTATTGTATGCACCACATGGGTTACCTGCTGTTGAGCACTCAGAACATATATGTGATGGTGAGTGACATCTGCAAAGGGATACGGTAGATATACGGTAGGTGATGTACACGTGCCTGTCTGCATGAACAGGTGCCAGCATCAACACAGGCACACTCACACAGGGACGCACACACATTAACAAACTTGGCAGGGCCAGGAGTGCAACTCACCACTAGTGGGATTGCCACAACACATCAATGTGCAGGTATCACATGCACCACACAGGTCATATGGAGGACGTATGGGCAAAGAGTATAAGAAGGTGTCAGACATCAGACAGCATGCTTCAGTATGCCCTGGGGGGTTGTAGTGAGTGTGGATGTGGACATACACACCATACAACACACACACACAAACACACAGGGTGCCAGTTCTGACATGCATGGGTGCATGTCTGCACGGGTGTGTGGTGGTCAACTGTGCCAGCAGGCTGTACAAGGGTAGGCAATGGGTATACCTTGTCATCAGGCCACATGACAATGGTCTGCATTGAGGCTCAGGCCTGTAGTTTCTGCATTTTCCCACACAGGTGGGTATTGCATCCCCCATCCAGTCACCTGGGTGATTATTGTGTGTGGCCAATGCTGTGCATCACTTGCCATGTATGTGTTCCTTAGTCCATGTCATGGATGGTGTCTGGGATGTGCACACCTCCCACATGCATGTACAGTGACATGTGGAACTGTACCTGGGGTGTCTAGCCCATGCTGTGAACACATATTATTATCAGATGTGCCAGTATTGGCCACCTGTGGCAGGAACTGGTAACGGGCAGCAAGTTTGCCCTGCACCTACATTGATAGCATGCTAACAGCATTCCCTGATGTCAGTATCATCTGTCCATACAGGGCATGTTGTCAGGCATGGTATGTCCATTATGAGTCACATGTGAAGGCAACACAGGTGGTGCAGATGTACATTGGGGAACATGGTGGAGGTGCACTCTCTGCATGTATGTCCATATTGGACAGATGGGCAGGGTGACATGGCCTCTGTAGCCCACTGTTATCACTGCATAGTTGCTTTCAGTGGCCAATATGCAGTGTACTACCAACATATTGGCTGTTGCCTTGGCATGTGTGTGCGAATGACACATGAGTTGAGTGTGTGTTCTGGGTATTAGTGAGGTTGCTAACTGTGATTTTCTGGCCTTGATATCACATGTATGGGTATGGCTTTGCACCCCAGCCTCTCAGCTATTGAACATCTGTTATCCCTGCATGGTTGACATTGTGATATATAGTAGGGCCACCATAAAAGAAATAAGCAAAACCCCTACACATTGCCTAACACACACATCTGTCATGTCTGAGAATAGAACCCCTACCTAACTAGTTTATTACACTACAGCACTACGCAGTTATAGTATGCACCACAGACATTACTGGAGTCATTCTTCCCCAAAGGGGTATTCCACAATGAATGACATCAGCAGGATTACCAAAGAAGGGCATTTCAACTGTACTGCAAGTGATTAACCTAAAATGTGTTGCTCCTTACACAGACAGTGAGACACACACAAAACATCCACAACTGACATGTGTGGGTATAGATCCCCTGACCGAGGTCTACGTCACACTACAACATGGAGCTGTTATAGGACACACCACAGTGAGTACTAGAGGAATCCTTCCCCAAAGGTGTATTTCACAATGAATGACATCAGCAGGATTGCCAAAGTAGGGCATTTGAAATGTACTGCGAGTGAGTAGCCTATAATGCATTGCTCCATGCACAGACATTGAAACACACACAAATCATCCAGAACTGACACGGGTGAAGATAGAACAATGCCACAGTTCTAAATCGCACTACAGCAGTACGCAGTTGCAGGACGTGCTACCGAGATTACTGAGCTGCAACCTTCCCAGAGGTGTATTTCTAGGTGGGTAACATCAGCAGCCTTGTCAAAGTTGAGTATATGAATTCTAAAGAGTGCGAGTAGCCTAAAAAGCGTTGTTCTCTATGCAGTCAGAGACACACAGACTCACACACATTTGCCAAGTCTGGGGTTGGGACATCTACCTAACTACATTATCACACTAGAGCAGTACGCAGTTACAGGACATGCTATGGAGACTACTGGGTTATGACTTTCCTAGAGGTGTATTTCTAGGTGAATGACATCAGCAGCCTTGCCAAAGTTGAGTATATGAATTATACTGAGTGTGAGTAGCCTAAAAAGCATTGCTCTCTACTCTATCAGACACACACACACACACACACACACACACACACACACACACACACACACACACACACACACACGCACAATTGCCAAGTCTGAGGTTAGAACACCTACCTAACTACTTTATCACACTACAGCAGTATGCAGTTAGAGGATGCACTACAGAGATTACTGGGTTAAGATTTTCCCAGTGGTGTATTTCTAGGTGAGTGACATCAGCAGCCTTGCCAAAGTTGAGTACATGATTTGTACAGAGTGTGAGTAGTCTAAAAAGCATTGCTCTCTACTCAGACAGACAAAGATTCACACACAAACACACACTTGCCAGGTTTGGGGTTAAAACACCTATCTAATTTATCACACTACAGCAGTATGCAGTTACAGGATGCGCAATGGAGATTACTGGGCTATGATTTTCCCAGAGGTGTATTTCTAGGTGAGTGACATCAGCAGCCTTGCCGCTGCTGAGTTTGTGATTTGTGAGCAGCCTAAAAAGCATTGCTCTCTACTCAGTCAGACACACACACATTCACAGTTGCTAGGTTTGGGGTTAGAACACCTACCTAACTACTTTATCACCCTACAGCAGTACACAGTTACAGGATGCACTATGGAGATTACTGGGCTATGACTTTCCCAGAGGTGTATTTCTAGGTGAGTGAGCAGCCTTGTCGCAGCTGAGTTTGAGATTTGTGAGCAGCCTAAAAAGCATTGCTCTCTACTCAGTCAGACACACACACATTCACAGTTTCTAGGTTTGGGGTTAGAACACCTACCTAACTACTTTATCACCCTACAGCACTACACAGTTACAGGATGCACTATGGAGATTACTGGGCTATGACTTTCCCAGAGGTGTATTTCTAGGTGAGTGACATCAGCAGCCTTGCCACAGTTGAGTATGTGATTTGAACGGAGTGTGAGCAGCCTAAAAAACATTGCTCTCTACTCAGTCACACACAAATGCAGTTGCCAAGTCTAGGGTTAGAACACCTACCTAGCTCCTTTATCACACTACAGCAATACGCAGTTACAGGATGCACTACAGAGATGACTGGGTTACGACTTTCCCAGAGGTGGGTTTCTAGGTGAGTGACATCAGCAGCCTTGCCAAAGTTGAGTATATGAATTGTACGGAGTGTGAGTAGCCTAAAAAGCATTTCTCTCTACACAGTCAGAGACAGACAGACATGCACACAAACACACACTCAGTTGCCAAGTCTGGAGTTAGAACTACTACCTAACTAGTTTATCACTACAGTAGTACGCAGTTATGGGACGCGCCATGGGGATTACTGGGCTACAGCTCTCCCAAAGGTGTATTTCACATTGGATGACATCAGCAGGCTTGTCATAATACTGCTATGGGGAGAGCAGTGTGTGCATGGGCCATAACCCATTCATGTAGGGGTTGACATGCCACATGCGGGCACACACGGGGTCATATGTCACAGGTACGTGTATACAGCTACTAGATGACTACTTCCTTGTACAGTCATGTTGCACAGCTGGCACATGCACCACATACTCTGTCATGCTGACAGTTACTGGTGGCTAGTATCTGCAGTGAGTAACATCTGCACCTCATGTGTTTGGGGCCCTTTGGCTGGGTGCTGGGTGGGACAGGCCCGGATGGCTCCTTGTCACAGTCACCCTCTTCCACACATATATGTCTGTCTACCTTTGGCTTATTATAGTGTGCTGTCCTTACACATATGTCTGTATTCCAATCCACTGTGTGTGCAAGGCAGGAGTGGTGCATACTGACATGTGTCTGCACTAAGAACTGCGACTGCCAGATATGTCTGGTCCACTGGTGTTTGCAGACATGGCCTTCATGTGTTTAAGTGTGTGAGCATGCCCAGTATGACTTTCAGTATGTTGTTCACTGACATTGCCTTCATTCCTCTAAGTGTATGAGCATGCCCAGTATGGCCATCTGTACTGACTGTGTGGCTCAAGTCCAGGAAGTGTGTACTGTGGTGCTGACATTTGTGTTGTACACTGACAGGTAGCATGCTGTGTCTGGAGGGTGTCAATCGGTCATTTGGCATTGACTGTTGCTATATTTCTGCATAGCAGGGGGGACACCTGATTGTTTCTACATTTCTACACAGGAGTGGGAGGGGACACACCTGACTGTTACTATAAGTGTACGTAGGATGGGGGGCACACCTGACACTTGTACACATTTGCTAGGACTGTACTGGTATGTCAGGTACTCCATTTCAGTCTGTAGTCTTACCTATTGTGCTGGCTAGAGGCATACCAGTGTACTACATATCTTAGCTTTTATTACCTACATATTAGCTTCTGACTTCCTAGCCTTCATAACTTACATCCAACTGCCTGGCCTGCTATAGTCTGTCTGTGTAGGCCTGGGGGTGGGGGTTACCCATAGAGCTCATTCAGAGGCCATAATACAGCATTTGTTTGTGTTTGTCTACACCTATCCTGCTGGCTGTAACTGTTGTTGGGTATGTGCCCCCCCCCCAACTGGCATGTGTGAGTCACTTATCTTGTGGGTGTCCCAGTATTGAGGGTGGTGCTGCAGAGCTGCCTATGTCGGATGCACATAGTACACTCCCTATACATGGTGGAGCACAGGTAGTGTCATGTTTGGCATCCCTTTTACTGTATGTGCGAGTCAGAGAGAGGTGTCATTCCCTGGGTCCCTACTGTGTCAGTGCATGTGTTATGCGTTGCCTCTTTGCCAAGGCCAGGATATACTGCACACACCTCCTTCTGCCTATTGAGGCAGGCTCAGGTTGTTCCTCCTCCAAGTCACTCTGTGCCTGTACAGGCCTTGGTAATGGTGGGGGGCTGTGTGGCCTTGCCCCATGCTGTTCCTGCTGCAGCTGTTTCTGCAGGATCATATTGTGTAGCATGGCACATTCCAGGACAATTTGGGTACATGTAGTTGATTAGTACTGCAAGACTCCAACAGATGTGCCCAGGCACTGGAACCATGACTTGAGCATCCCAAACACACACTTTATTATGATTCGTGTTTGTGAGTGTGCCTCATTATGGAGTTCTTGTTCGGGTGTGTGTGCATTTCTGATGGGTGTCATCAGCCATGACACCAGTGCGTATTGAGCATCCCCCACTAGGTGACCGTGTGGGATGTCCCCATTGGCAAATGTCTGGTACAGCTGTGTCAGATGCCAGATGTGGGAATCATGGCAGCTTTCAGGGTAGCCAGCACACACATTCATTATTATGCCCTGGGCATCGCACATGATCTGGCAGTTGATGGAGGGGAAGCCCTTGCAGTTGATGTAGACCCTACCCCGCTCACCAGGTGGTGCTTTGATGCATATGTGCATGCAGTCTATTGCACCCGCTACCTCAGGGTATTCTGCTATTTGGTGGAAGAGATGCAGATTGCTGACCAACGCCTCATGGGTGATGGGGAAATATACGTGCTCACTGACATGTGCTGACATGGCATCCAGGAACTGGTGGAGTACCCCAGATGATGATGTCTGTGAAATCCCCATCATATCCCCAGATGGCCTTTGGAAGGTACCTGTAGCTAGTATTCTTAGGCCTACACATACCTTGGTATACACTGGGATGGATTCCCCTCTGTTAGTTCTGTGTGAGGCATGGCCGGCACAGCTCAACAATTTGCTGTAGGAGGTCCCTGTCCACCATATAGTGCTCCACTACCTCCAGCTCATGTAGCCCTTGGTAGGTTACCCTGGGTCTGTACACTCTTCTCCATCTTCTCACTGTGGGTTGCTCAGCAGCATTCACATCCTCACCACCCTCAGCCTCTTGCACATTCTGATTTATGATAGCAAAAGCAACCCCTAACATTTTTTCTCTTGCTTTCGTTTTGTAAAATTTCCCCATTTGTATACACCGGTGGTGCAGAGTTTTTGGGAAAAACAAGGGGGAAGGGTGTTTGCATAGTTTATAGTGGTGTGCTGGGCTGGGCTGGTCTGCTGCCTGTGTAATTGGCTGATTCTGATACATTTCACCTGTCAGCTAAGCTAGTTCTCCTTGATTACCTTCCTACAGCTGTTTTCCCTTCCCATTGCCTTCCTGTTTAAGCCTGTGTGTGCGCCGTGCAAACGCAGTGCTCAGATGTGCACAGAGCTACTATTTCCTGGTTTAACTTCTTTTTTCTTCCTGTAAAACCCGGTGCGCAGCGCGCACACCCGCTTACACTTTGTAAAAAATGCTAGGTAGGTTAAGACACACCCCTAGCTTAGCTGTGGTAAGCTAGGAGCAATCTCGAGCCACAGGGCTCCAATCCACTTACAGTATGCCTGACATACACCCCCATGATGTCACCTATATCCTTGTTTTGCTCCTGGTGAAAGAAGTAGCACAGGGGCATTATTTCCTAGTGACTGCTGATCCCCAGGAAGCCTAATAAATACTAAATAAGTGCCAGTCTGTAATATGTGCTTGTATTTTCCTCCTTGAGATGAGCAAAGTGCATTAATTCCTGATTATTTCTGATCCGGAATTGAATGTATGCTTTGGACTTTCCTGATTGGTCTTGTTACTATTCATAGCATATATCATGAGAAGGCTACAAAAGGCCTACAAAACCTTGCATCATCTGGGCAAGACTGTTGATCAACAAAGAGACTGTGATCTAGTTCTCATCTTGGGATTGGTCCTACTATTTTGCTTATGGTGAAATAAGAAGCAAAGTAGCATTGTATCCCATCAGCGTGAAGCTGTGGTGAGAACAGCATTAGTAGTAGCCAGGCAGTAATCATTCAGGCAAATTCTCTCTTTTCATCATTCTTGACAAAGCTAATTCTTTCTTTTCAATAAGAACTGCTTTATATTCTGCTGTCTAACCTAATTTTAGAATGTCCTTAAATACTTCATACATAAATCATCAGGATCTATTTATTAGTTTCCTCTAAAGTGTTTAGCAGTGTCCTGTGTAGAGGCAAAAACCCTGTGTTGACATATTTCCATAAAAGCACACTTGAGATTTCACCAATACCTAGTTGCACACAGAGCAAATAGTTTGCAGTGACAAGTACTGCCCCCAAAGCTGAAAACCAGATACTCTTGCCATTACTTTATATTCTCACTGCAACCATCTTATAAAAAAGGGCCTGTTGCCATGGATATGAACTTTCCCACTATCTCTATTACCAGCTTGGTGGATATTGTCATCATGAGTTAATGTGGACATTGCCTCATGTTTACTGTCAACCAGTTAATTCTCAAACTAATATGGTATGTGAGAGATGTATTTACACAATGTCAGTGGAGGCAAAGCTCTCACATAAAAGCTCTCCTAATGTCAATCAGTTTGTCATTAGTACACACACTGCACCCATCACAGACAGTTCAAAGCAGACACAAACACCCACCTTGCTAAACCCTAAAGACCTAATAGACAAAGTACATATAGCAAATACCTTCAGCACCATTGAATGCACTCTTTCAAAATACCACCCACAGAAACACATACAGCCACATCTCATGGAGCCTCTACTTCTAAGCCCATAAGGCAAGCTGCAAAAAAATCCAACATTCTGATCATTGGAGACTCCATTGTGAGACACACTGATGTTCCTTTCACAAGGACAAGTAAGGAGAAAGTTAGTTATCAGGGGCCAGTATATTACCCACGCACACAGATCATTGCGTGACAAGTACCAGTATGACTGAGTCATAGTCCATGTGGGTGTAAATGACGTGAGACATACCTCTCTAGATTATATGAAGAATGACATCATGGAGTTCTTGGAATATGTGTCCCAGGCTGGTATGATCCTAGCAAAAAGTAACGTTTACCTTCTCCAAGGATAATGCCACGATACAAACAGAAGACAATTGACTGAATTATACACAAACTCACTAAACTAGGTATAAATCCCTATGTCACAAGATGGGTTGCCAACTGATTCAATGACCGAACCCACACTGTGAAAGTAGCAGATTGCAAATCCAACTTCAGACCAGTGACAAGTGGAGTACCACAGGGTTCAGTCCTAGGTCCTCTCCTGTTTGGTATCTACTGCTCTGAATTACAGGCTAATACAGAAGCTAACAAAGTGCGCAGATGACTGCAAACTAGGAGCCATAATCAAATCTCCTAATGATGTGGACATCCTACAAAAGGGCCTCACTGAGACAGATGCCTGGTGTCAAAGCCATGGCCTCAAGCTCAATGCCAAAAAGTGCATTGTCATCCCTTTTGGTAAAAACTCTGTACCCATGAACTACCACATAGGCGGTAGTCTACTTAACACCGAAAGTGTGATAAGAGACCTTGGGACACATGTGGACAGTAGTCTCTCCTTAGATAATCACATCGCCACAGTAGTCAGGAAATCCTTCTACGTGGCACACATCATCACAAAAGGTTTCTCATCCAGGAAAAAAGAGGTCATTGTTCCCCTCTACTCATCACTCATTAGACCCATTATAGAGTACAATACCCCTTTTGGTATGTACCTCACAAGACATCTACAACAACTGGAAAGGCCACAGAAATACCTCACAAAGAGGATTACTGGCATCAAACAGATGCCCTACGCAGACCGTCTCAAAAAACTCCAGCTTTACTCTGTCACATATTGCCTACTCAGAGGCGATCTCTGCCTAACATACAAAGCTATGTCAAACCCAGAGCTGTTGGACATGCTCCACGTAAAGAAATCCCTATCCCTCTGAGCTAAACGCTCTAGGGACCTAAATCTTGTCACCACAATAAACAGAATATGCTGGAGGGATAGAGTCCTGTCTCAGAGACTTCCCATACTCTGGAACAAACTACCTATCTATATCAAATAAAGCTCCTCATTAGCACTCTTCAAGAAAAATCTTGATGATTGGATGGGAGAAAGAAAATTCACCCCAGGGATCACTTCTGTGGCTCTGCTTGACAGGGGGACAGGAAAATAATTTTCTTGGGTGGCAAAAGCCAGGGTACCATTTGGCTTGGCTTATATAGGCCCTATGGCCAATAACCTAGTACCTACCTATGAACTTATGAACCTATAATAATTGGTTTAGTCTGTGGTGTCATTCTAAGGGGGTGTAATATTTGCCAGCATGGAAGGTGATGGTCAACATACCATGCTTCTTTGCAGGGATGGTCTGCATCTTCTACCTCTAGGCTTTCAAGTATTAACTGGGAATTATATACAATGTCAAATGTACAGGAATAGAGATTCATGTATTTGTAAACACAAACTCCCTGGACCAGATTGTCAATACACCAACCAGGGGTGCAAACATACTGGATCTGGTCCGCACTAATATGAGAGAGTGTTGCAGAGTGTGCCACTCAACCACAGCCCATAAGGCATAACAACGTACCCAACACTCTAGTCATAGGTGACTCTATACTCAGGTACACTGATGTTCCATTCACCAGGCTAAACAAGGAAAAAGTTACTGTCAGCTGCCTGTCGGGTACCAGAAACCACCACATAATGCACACACTCAGGTCACTCCACAACAAGTACAAATATGACTCTGTCATTGTCCATGTTGGTGTGAATGACCTGAGACATACTCCCTGGACTACATGAAAAGAGACATGGAGGAGCTCTCCAATCTTGTAACCCAGGCTGGTATGACCCTAGCCCTGAGTAGCATCCTGCCATCACCCAGAATGATACCACAGTACAAGGACAAAATGATTGACTTCAACAATTGGCTAAGCTTCTGGTGTCATTCTAAGGGGATCCAGTATCTGTCAGCCTGGAATGACATGATCGACAGACCACAATGCTTTGCCAGAGATGGCCTGCACCTGTTACCTTGGGATTCTGGATACTGGCTAAGGCTCTTGCCACCCTATAGTGCCTTTTTAGGCAAGGTTCAAATGACAAATTCACAACCGTAACAGATACAAGCAAGCAAAATCTGAGTGTAATGCTACTCAATGCTAGTAGTCTAAACCTCAAAATGCAGTCACTCAAGGCACTCCTTAAAATGGAGAACATCGACATCTGTGCAGTGACAGAGACCTGGTTCAAGGCACCAGAGAGCACCCCTACATTACCAGGCTATAATTCATAACAGACCTTTCAGCCACCTAACTTGGACTGAAACACTAAAGTTGGAGGCATGTTCATATTCATTAAGGATATCCACACCTTCAAGCTAGTTGCTCAGCATAATGCACCCGAGATTATCCAAGTGCAACTAACTCTGGGCAAAACCGCAATCCAAATTGTAACTTGCTACAGATCCCCCACCATGCCTCTGGATCCCCACTCCTCATTTCTTGATACATTGGAAAATATTAGGGTACAACCCAAAACCCTAATAATGGGTGATTTCAACTACTCCACCATTAACTGGGAAAACTGCTCATATACCAACTCTTTTGCTCAATGTTTTCTGGAACTCATAAATTCCAATGCCTTGGATCAACTTATCTACACCCCCACCAGGGCAGCAATATCGTAGACCTGGTCATCACCAACATGGGCAACTGGTGTTCCACACCAGAGGTCAATTCCTTGTTGGTCAGATCTGACCATAAGTTAATCACCCTAGACATCCACATCCCACCCCCACCCCCTTAGGGAAACCATCGTAAAACATTTCTCCAAATCCAACTTCACGCTTCTTAAGACAGAAGTGACAAACTTCATGACACCCATGCAGATGGACAATAGAGGTACAACTGCTGAATCCTACATAAATGCACTTTATAAGCACTTACATGAGTGCATGGATTGTGCTATCCCTAACAGAACCAAGATGCTATCCTCCAAAAAAAGGGAAGCCAATCTGGTGGTCCCCTGCCATAATCAAACTCTACAACAAAAGAAAGAAACTGTTGCAAAAAAGAGTAAAATCCCATGACTGGAAGAACTCCCCGGTCAGCCTCAGTAAGAAGCTGAGATCCCTCATAAAATCCTCCAAAGCTAGTTACGAAAACAAAATCGCCACTGATTCTAAAGGCAACCACAAAGCATTCTATAGCTATGTCAAGAATCTCAATGGCAACACTCAGATCTGCTCTGAGTTACAGCACAATGGCATTAAATATACAGAACCAACTGATATTGCCAACATCCTGGCAGATAGGTTCAGTGCTAACTTTACCCCCCTCTCACACCCTAAAGGGCCCATCTCTATACTGGAAGAATGCAAAGTTCCTGTAATCACAGCTGCACAGGTAAAAAACATACTCTCCAAAGCCAAGAACACAGCAGCCATGGAACCTGACAACATCTCTGGCTGCGTTCTGCATGAACTACAGAATGAACTGGCACCTCACCTAAGCATCATGTTCAATCATAGCCTCACCTCAGACTTTGTGCCCACTGAATGGCTCACAACTATCGTTATCCCACTCCACAAAAGTGAAGCCTCCACGATCCCCATGAACTACCCCCCCATTAGCCTAATGAGCCTGGTCTGCAAGGCCATGGAATGTATCATCATGGAACTTATAAACAAAGACATTGGTAATCTCCAAACTCTGGACCCCATCCAATTTGGGTTTGTAAAAGGCAGATCATGTCTCCTAAACCTGACAGACTTCTTTGAAGCAGTCACCAAAGCTGTAGACGAGGGTAAGGTGGTTCACACACCCTATCTAGATCTCTCCAAGGCTTTTGACACCATCCCCCACTCTGGAATTATAGATAAACTCACTAAACTAGGTATAAATCCTTATGTCACAAGATGGGTTGCCAACTGGCTCACTGACAGAACCTACACTGTGAAAGTAGCAGACTCAAAATCTGACTTCAAACCAGTGACAAGTGGAGTACCACTGATGTCAGTCCTGGGTCCTCTCCTGTTTGGGATCTACTTTTCTAAAGTACAGGCTAACACAGAAGATCTTTGGCTAACAAATTTCACAGATGATTGTAAACTAGGAGCCATAATCAAAACTCCTAACGATGTGGACAACCTAGGGCCTCACTGAGACAGATGCCTGGTGTCAAAGTCATGGCCTCAAGCTCAATGCCAAAAAGTGCATTGTCATCCCCTTTGGTAAAAACTCTGTACCCATGAGCTACCACATAGGCAGAAGTCTACTTAACACTGAAAGTGTGATAAGAGGCCTTAGGACACAGGTGGACAGTAGTCTCTCCTTGATAATCACATCGCCACAGTAGTCAGGAAATCCTTTGACAAGGCACACCTCATCACAAAAGGTTTCTCATCCAGGAAAAAAGAGGTCAGTGTTCCCCTCTACTTGTCACTCATTAGGCCCATTATAGAGTCCAATGCCCCTTTTGGTATGTACCTAACAAGACATCTACAACTGGAAAGGCCACAGAAATACCTCACAAAGAGGATTACCAGCCTCAAACAGATGCCCTACGCAGACCGTCTAAAAAAAACTCCAGCTTTACTCAATCACATATCGCCTACTCAGAGGCAATCTCTGCCTAACATACAAGGGTATGTCAAAGCCAGAGCTGTTGGACATGCTCCACTTAAAGAAATCCCAATCCCTCTGAGCTACATGCTCTAGGGACCTAAACCTTGTCACCACAATAAAGAGAACATGCTAAAGGGATAGATTCCTGTCCCAGAGACTTCCCATACTCTGGAACAAACTAGCTATCTATATCAAACAAAGCTCCTCATTAGCATTCTTCAAGAAAAATCTTGATGACTGGATGGGAAATAGGAAATTGACCCCGGGGATCACCTCTGTGGCTCTGCATGATAAGGGCACAGGAAAATAATTTTCTTGGGTGGCGAAAGCCAGGGTACCTTTTTGGCTAGGCTTATATAGGCCCTAGGATCAATACCTTAATACTTACCTGTGAACCTATGAACACCCCCTAGTGTAATATCTTCTCTGGTATAGTCGGACCACAAAATAGTCTCCTTTGGTGTAAAAATAAAACCTGAAACCCCAGCTAACCCTGGAATATTCAGGAACTACTTTAAGTCTAACTTCCTATTACTGTGTATTACCTGTCAAAATTTTCAGCAACCATAAACCATGAGAACACTGCTGCCTACCCGAAAATGTTCATAGAAAACCTACACAAGCATGTTAATGGCTACATAGAGGTAGCTATACGCACCAGAAAGTAGTGCAGAATTAACTCAAAAAACAAACCACCCTGGTGCAATCACAACATCAGTAGGCTATATAACAGAAGGAAGACAATCATGGCAAAAATCAGAAGGTGTAGCACCCATTAGGATAAAAGTACTCTCATCAAACTATACAAACAACTCAGAGGACAAACAAAGTATACCAAAGCCAAATTTGAGGTAAATTTGGTCTCCCAGTTCAAGGACAACTAGAAAACATTATTTAGATACATCTGCAACCTCAAAGGCAATACACAATTGTGTGCAGAGCTCATTGTTAATGGAGCTGTCTATACTGAGCCAAAAGATATAGAAGATATAGCAAAGCTATTTACAGACAAATAAAGCTTCAGCTTCACTTCTGTCTCCCCCTCAACCTCCCCTCAGGAAAGACAATCAATTATAACTCCCCTACATTTACTAAGGAATAGGTCCTTAATGCTCTCTCTAGGAACTAGAACACTCATCAATGGATCCAGACAATATCACAGGATGCCTTCTAAAAAGCATGGAACATGACCTGTCTGGCCCTCTGTAATTGCTATCTACCTGTAACCTCCAAACAAGCTTCATGCCTTATGAATGAAGAAGAACAACAGTCATCCCTCTGCACAAAGGTTGGCCATCTACAGATCCTGGAAACTACTGATGGATAAGTCTCACTTGTCTCATATGTAAAGCCGTGGAAAGAATGATAATGGTAACAATCAGTGATGACATAGGAACCCTCCAGACACTGGACCCAACCCAAATTTGTTTCATCAAGGGCAGGTCATGGCTACGGAACCTGGTGGACTTCTTTGATAAAGTCAGCAAAGATATGGATGAGGCCAAAATGGTTCACACTGCCTGCCATGTCTTGGTCAAGGCATTTGACACAATACCTCACTTGAGCATTGTTGACATATTCAAGAGGTTAGGTATAAACCTTTATGTCACCTGCTGAATAGCCAGCTGCCTCACAGACAGGATCCAGGAAGTTATACTTGGGAAATCCACCTCTACAAAGAGCCTAGTCACTATTGGAGTCCCTCAGAGATTGGTCCTGGTACCACTCCTTTTTGGAATTTACTTCGCTGAAGTCAAGGCCAATGTCAATGGACTCTGACTGACTAAATTTGCAGATGATTGCAAATTAGGAGCAGTCACAGAATCCCCCACCAACACAAATGTTCTTCAGGAAGGGCTGACAGACAAATAACTGGTGTCAGAGCCATGGACTAAAGCTAAATGCCAAGAAATGCACAACAGCATCCTTCACAAAGTCATCCACCCCTTGTAACTATCATACTGACAACACACCACTAAGAGGTGAGCCAGGAATCAGTGACTTGTGGACACACATAGACAGTAATCTAGCCTTTGACCATCCCATCAAAGTCAAAAGTCAAAGTCAAAGTAAACTTTATTGTCATTCAGAATCACACAAGTGCAAAAACTGAACGAAATTCCATATCTCCAAACGCAAATGTGCAGATATTAGCTAGACTTACTACGACAAGATATTAATACATAAATAACTACTTACTCTATACCATAATGTTCTAACTAGATAATCCTAATATTGCATACATTATGCTAACTTCAACATTTATTATACAGTGATCTCTTTATTTGCTTGAGAATTGCAGAATACTGAGGTACGACATCGCATTAAGACTTACATTGAGTATTGCTCAGAATGAGACATTCATAAGTATTGCACTGTGGCTGAGTTACAGACTAGCATTCGATATTGAACTATAATGAGACATTTGTCTGGCTTTACTACTATCCCTGATGACCAGTGAATTGGCTCGCCTTACTGAGTATTACACTAATATTGGATTGAGACAGGCAGTCAAGTTATTGCACAATTTAAGACAGTCTTCCACATTGTATTAATGGCCCTAATGGACGGCATTGAGCATGATTGTTGCAAAAGTTCAACAGTCTGATTGCCTGTGGAAAGAAGCTGTTTCTGAATCTTGTAGCTCAATATCTTATGCTATGGAAGAGCTTGCCAGATGATAGGTACACAAACAGTCTGTGAGCAGGGTGGGTGCAGTCCTTAATTATTCTTTTGGCCATGGCTAGACATCTGGATAAGTGCAGGTACTGGATAGCTGGTAGGGTGATCTTGATGATCCTCTTGGCTGCCTTTACCACTCTCTAAAGAGTCTTGCACGGTAGTGATGAAATCATTCTATGTGTGCAACGTATAAACAAAGGTATGACATCAGAGTCCAAGGAAGTCATTGTTTCACTGTATTCAGCATTCATCAGACCTATCTTTGAGTACAATCCCCCCTTTGCTATGTACCTAGCCAGGCATATCCAACAACTGGAATGTCCATGAAAGTTTCTCACTAAAATAATATAGGACATAAGTACCATGTCCTATGCAGACTGCCTTAAAGCCCTTTCCCTGTATTATGTCTTCTACAGCCTGTTGATGGAAGATCTATGCCTGACATGCAAAACATTGTCAGACCCCATCTTGATGGACCTCCTGCATATCCGCAAAACAAACAGCAGCAGAATTACCCATTCTGAAGACTTAAACCTTGCCTGTGATATAAATAGGACCTACAGGAGAGACAGGTATGTATCCCAGAGACTAACCCCTCATTGGAACAGCCTCATCATCCATGTGAAGTAGAGCTCCTCCCTAACCCAGTTCATGTGTAACTTGGACGATAGGATGAGGAACAGGAAATTCATCCTTGGTTTGGCACCTGTATCTCTAATGGACACAGGTAGCCTATAAACAGTTTATCTCCCAGGCCCTTGTTTGTAAATATTTCATCTAAAAAGCCCTGTTTACACTTATCAAGGTTACCAGAACTTGTCAGAGATTTGAGATGTATGGCTAGGCTCAAAAAGGCCCTTGTGGTTGTTAGCCTAGTAAACACCTATGAACCTATATGTTTTTGTAGTTTAATGACAACACCCATACAATATTGGTGATATGCAGCTCTAGAGAGTGCTGGATGTGTTAAAATGGCTAAAATGGGTCTCCGACTGGCAACCTTTAAATATATTCATTGGGATGGTGTAAATATAAGGCATTCCCACATTGTTTTAAAGTGGAATGTGCCCTCTGCAGTCCCTTAACAATTAAAAAAACACCGTGGGATTGCTGTATTGGGGGGAGGAGGGTTCTTCCTCTACAGAGACCACCTACCACCTATTTTTTAATAAAATGTATACTAGTAACCCTCTGTTATTTTCTTACTGATTTACTCCTTTACTGCCACTGTTGAAAGGTCTTGCACTGTATCAGGTAGATGCCAATGACTTCTGCGATTTATCATTCCACTGGATTGTTTACTCTTAAACATTTATAAAATAAAAAGGAATGACATACTAGTTTCAATTTCATCTTCAAATGGAGACTATCTGGTGAACGGGAGCTTTAAATTCTTCCGCTTTTGTAAAGAAGCTTCATGCCAGAATCACAAATAGGCAGAAATTCATAAACTCATCTTAGTTCCTTAGGTTTTTGCTTCTTATGCTTGCTGTTTTGCTGTGATACACACACACACACACACACACACACACACACACACACACACACACACACACACACACACACACACACACACACATCAATCTAGTTATATGTATACACAGGTCTACTTTTACTCAACGAATTTATACTTCTTAGAATTATAGTTGGCCAAATCCACTTCAGCGAAGCAGCATTTCACTGAAAGCATGGACTACCGAACTTCTTCCCTTGGCAAACAAACCACTTCACCACCAGGGGACAAAACCTCAAAGAAAAGAAACTAAACCCACCCAAGTGGGGGGCTTCATCCCCCACCCCCCTAACTAAATATGCCAACTCTGAGATAACACTACACTGGGAAAAAGGGCAAAGTTCACCCTGGTGGCCAAGTAGTTTGTATCCCAGGGAAGAAGTTCAGTAGTCCGTGCTTTCAGTGGAATACTGTTTCGCTGAAGTGGAGTTGGCCAACTACGATTCAAAGAAGTTTAAATTCGGTGAGTAAAAGTAGACCTGTATACACACATATCTATCTATCTACTTATATATAAATAATACTAAGAATTATGTTGTGGCTCATTATAGCATAATTTAATAATGCTAAGTGATGACTTTTTCTGTCTCAAAAACTGACCCTTAGGAGAGTAACGTGACCAACTATAAATAACCCATATCTGTCTATCTATTTATACACACCCACACACACACACACACACACACACACACACACACACACACACACACACACACACACACACATAGTATATTTATATAAATAGGAGCCCTTAAATTTGTCTAAATAAGATTTAGTTGACAACTTAATTTGTTTGACAAGAAAGTTGTAGATAGATAAAAAAGAACCCCATTATTACTGGGTTGGGGAATATGCCTATGCCCTTTCCTACTGTGCAGCCTAAGAGCTGATATAGTTACTTAACATGGGGTGTACAGTGACTTATTCCCTGCAAAAGCTTTGTTTCATTGTTTATATTTATGTCTCGGAGTCTGCACTGTGAGCTGTTGATGTTTTTTTTCAGTTTTTTTTTCAATATATGTTCATACCTCTCAACTGTCCAGATTTCCACTGAATTTCCAGATTTTTGACTCATATTTTTGGTCTGAACATTGTAAAATTTGTGTTTTTCTGGCAAACTATTGAGGATCAAAGTCACTAAATAAGACATCTGAGTTTCAGACTTCAAATCCTTCAGAAAATGTATGCTAATGCATAACTACTCTAGCAATTTTCTAATCTTGTAAGACCAATATTTAAAATCTGTCCCTATTTTTGGGTCTTTACCATCCATTATTTTGGGCTTTGTACAGATATTTAGCTCTAACAGGTTCAGAGAAATGTTTTCATGTCTACTTTTTGTAATATGTATCTTATTTAGAATACCCATTTTGTATACCTGAATCTATCTATCTATAAAGTCAAATAATCAGTGTGCTGCAAAACATTGTAGCACCAAATATCGACCACAGTTTATTGAACATCAAAATGCAGACAACAAACTATGCATGCTCTAAGACATAAAGCTGGAGAATGCAAATCACAAAATATAGAATTTTATGGGGGGTACCTCCCATGGGGATGTTGGGACACCCACCCCCTGCTATTTTATAGATAAGAACTCTCTAACTGCACACTAGCATGGAAAAGTCATATTCCCCAACCCTGCTGTCATGGAGGTCTCATACAAGTAATATTGGTCAACTGATCTTCCAACCAAATGGAATAACTCGAAAAACTGTCAGCAAAGCAAGCATTCAATAATTCTGAAGGAACCTAGATACACATATAGCTAGATACCTACATGCAGATAATCAAATGTCTTGCAAAGCCTCAGAGTGTTTATTTTTTAAAATCACTTAGGATAGCTAGGACTTGCATGTAGACTGGTGTACATTTTTCCTTCTAGTGAGATATATTTCTGACTTTTTTCAACAAGGTACGAGTTTTGTTTTTATACAAACATTATTAGATTTCTTCCACAGATTAAAAAGCCATAAAATGTATTAGTCTGGATGCCAAAGTTCCTTATGTATAAAACAATAATGTTTGTCCTTACATTTTTCTTTTTGTTTTTTTTTTCAGATAGAAATGCTTTTTTGTTGTGCAATCATGACTGACATGTTAAGAACATAATATTGTCTCTATGTAGACCATAATCCTTGAGATATCAGGCTGTGCTTTTTTACAGATCTGTTACTTCTTAAAGAAACTTTGTAAACATAATTCTTACCTCAGAGCCTTTTGTTGTGCAGTAACAGCAGGAAGCATTTTTTAAATTTCATACAGTCTTAGATATTTTAAGAGGGCATTGTCTTGCTAATGGTCCAAGTTAAATTGAAGGCATCTGATCTTTGTTCTTTCTGGAAATTCAGACAGACACATATCATGCCTGTGGTATCTATTTTCAAGTATGCATTTTTTCTTCTTTTAATCAGTAGATTTTATTTCTAGAACTATTGTTCTTGCTTCAGATGCCCCTGCTACTTTTTGATTGTTCTTGGCATGCTTTGTATTTACATTTGTGTTTGACTCTCAAAACAGGACTGCGGTTCAAACCTAAATTCAGTTTTGAATCTTGGGCTTCTACATAATGGGGACAGGGAAGTAAGACCCTAAACATTTCCTTTCCATTTATGCAGGGATTGCAAACAACAGAGATCTGAAATGCAGCAAGAATGATTACATGCATATTATAGGTTTACATTCCTACTTTTATGCTGTGCACATGATGGATGTATTTCTTTGGGATGACAAATATCATGCTGCTCTTGCATTCAGTTTCAGATTAGTTGTCTTGAGTGAGATTTAGCAGCAACCATCTAGATTTAAATATGCAGCTCATATTTTAATGTAGTCATAATGTAAACAGTATCTTCTCCAGATCACTGAAATATGTTCATTTCACCTTTCTGTGGTGCTCACTCCAAACCACAGTGAAATGAACAGAGCACAGAATAGCAGCATTATGCATTGCTGATGTAAACTTCTGCTGAGCATCACTGATACAAGGAATGGTGGGCATGTACATCCTCTACAGATGATCAACAAGGATAGGGTTGTCTGGGGAGGGGGAGGGGGTATCATGATATATAGCACAGCAACCTGCCTGTCCTATTTGTTCATATCACATTATGTGTTGGGGGGGTTATAATGCTCTATAACTGTGCACAGCATAACAGAATCTAAGCCATATAAAGACCAAGAGAAAGGTGCTAGGCATACATGTGCTACATTAGTGATGGACACTCTGATATGTATGATTACTAATGCGTGAATCTGTGAATTGTACTAATACATTGAGATTGTGGCAATTTGGCGATTTTTCCTTAGCCACGTATACACTGATCTTAGAGCATAAATTAGTGCAAGTGGGGGCTGCAGATCCCAAACTTTTGGATGCAGGTTGAAACCCCATTTTAAAAGAACTTCCTTAGAAATTTTTGCAGTCTTCGGGTTAATAATGAAGCAATGCATTTCTATAATGGTTCATAGGTTCATAGGTTCATAGATTGGTACTAGGCTATTGGCCCTAGGGCCTATACAAGCCTAGCCATAACAATTCCCTGGATATTTCTTCACACAATATTTACATCCCTGGACCCCTGTCTAGCAGAGCGACTACCATGATCCCCGGGGTGAATTTCCTATCTCCCATCCAATCATCAAGGGTCCTTTTGAAGAGGGCCAAGGAGGCGCTCTGCTTGACATGTATGGGCAGTCTGTTGCAGAGTATGGGGAGTCTCTGGGTCAGGAGCCTATCCCTCCAGCATGTTTTGTTGGTTGTGATGACAAGGTTTAGATCCCTGAAGCATGTGGCTCTGAGGCACTGGGATTTCTTTAAGTGGAGCATGTGCAACAGCTCAGGGTTTGACATGGCCTTGTATGTTAAGCAGAGATCACCTCTGAGTAGACAGTCAACATATAACGAAATTGTAGTCAGGGTTATGATCATAATCAGTTTATTGTGTCTCTGTGTTTCACTAAATAGATCAAGAAAATCACCTCAAGTCTGCACCACTGCAATAGAGAGATGAATCCCTTAATACAGCCCAGGTGACCTCAATGTAGTCATCAGCTCTGCATCTTTACAATGGAAGCAGAGAGAATGTCTGAGCCCATCTTTTGAGGGAGAGATATTAGTGTTGCCCAGCTTTTACTATTGGTCTAATGAAAGGGCTCTGCTGGAGATTAGAGGTCCATCATGATGTGGGGTCCTGATGATGTGAAAGACAAGGGCATGGCTGTTTAAAGAGGTAATGCTAGCCTCTGTCGGAGCATGTGGAGAAGCAGGCAAGATTAGACAAGGGGAAAAAGGCACCCCTGTGGTGACACAAGTGCTTATATTACTATCAGGAATAGGATTAGGTCAAAAAGAAAAACACTCTAGTTGGGATGCCAGTAAGAGCACAAAGCACTCTTATGGCTGACTGGATGACACCCATACCTCTCAAATGTCCAGATTTCTGCAGAATGTCCGACTTTTTGCCTCATATCTTTGGTCTGTTCCTCATAAAATCTGAGGTGTTCTGGAAAATCATTGAGGATTAAAGTCACTAAATAATGACAAAAGTTTGAGTTTCAGACTTCAATCCTTCAGAAAATGCATACTAATGCAAACGCTGTCATCCTATCAACTTTCTAGTTTTATAGGAGCACTATTTAAAAATTGTCCCTATGACCCCCCCCCCCATTATTTTTGGCCAGATTTTTTGTGCTAAGAGGTTGAAAGGTATGATGACAGCCCTCTCCTCTCAGACAGTATTACCTGATTGAGAGGGGGTTTGATGGTTAGCAGGCACATGAGAAAAGAAAATACACAAAAAAAAAAATCACTTCAACAGGAAAGCTTAGTAGGTCAACTTTTTTACCTCTTTTTGGAGAATACCTAACAAGTGCTGGTAAGTGCATAACTTGTACTGGTAATGAAGAGACAGACCATCTTAATATTTTGCAACATACTGTTAACTGAATGTTAATTGACAGTACTCTGTGTATCCAGGTGTCTTACACCTTTCTGTAAATCTGAGTAACTCTGATAAGTTTAGGCTTTTCCATTTGTTTTATTTTCTAGACCAGTTTTATTAGTGCCTTTAAAGTTGATGCTCTGTGATGTATTATTCTACTAGTTTGCATCAACTTTTGTTTAATAATTCAAGCTGCACAGATGTCTTTGGATCTAAATATTATGCCTGAGGCAGCACAAACTGTGCTATAGGCTCTGCATCTAATACGTTCTTAGAATTGTAGACTGGTTCTGTGAGTCTCCAAATCCAAAAATGAATGTATGAATGAATGCACTTTGTTTTTTGCATGTCATACAAGTGTGCCATAGTGAAGAGTTTTACAGCTTTTAAACATCCTACTTGTTTTTGAGGATGTAGTTTGTTACTGAATGGTGTCCTTCAGACAGTGCCAATTAAAAAAAATTATAACAGTGAGGATGATATGTAAGAACCTTGCTATAAAAAAATTGCTGCAGTGAGATGATTGAGAACTTTAAAATAATAAGATAATTTTACTCAAGGTTCTGGCATGTTAGGCACTTGTGGGGGAGTTACTGACTGACCGACTACTATAAGGATCTGTACTGCACACTCATCTATCGTGTGTGTGTGTGTGTGTGTGTGTGTGTGTGTGTGTGTGTGTGTATGTGTTAGTTATTTAAAGGCAGGCATTACTCATACATAATTTGGAGTGTGTTATATGTAAAATCTCTCTCTCTCTCTCTGTATATATATATATATATATATATATATATATATATATATATATATATATATATAAAATGGGTCTATATTACCAAAGCAAAAAACCCTATTCCCAAATACCTAAACGTCAACACCTATACCACGAACTGTGAAAATCCTGAATGCACTAAACCGCGAAAAAAAAATATCGAACTGTCATAGTTGGCCAACCCCACCACCCGCTACATACTACTTACCCAAAGAAAATAAATAAACCACACACATACACTAACCAAACCCTACTTCTAACCTAAGGTAAAGCACCAAAAACCCTACCTTTAACCCTACACTAAATCCCACATACACAACTAACTATGCACTATCCTTAACCTCTCCCTAACCCTAAGGTCCGTAACTACCGCACACGTCCCCTACACACATACACCTAAACAAAATAAATAACCCACATACATACATTTAACAAAACCCTACCTCCAACACTACACCAAACCCCACAAACACAACCATCTATGCACTATCATTAACCCCTCCCTAAACCTAAGGTCCGTAACTACCGCACACTTCCCCTACAGACATATACCAAAACAAAATAAACAATACACATACATACACTTAAAATAACCCTACTTCTAACACTACACTAAACCTTACATACATTACCTATCTATATACTTACTTTAACCCAAATCCTAACACAAAAGTCCTATCTATCGCACACTTACCTTACGGAGCTATACTGCAGATTGGCCAACCAAAACAATTCGACATTTCGGAATTCGTGGATTTGTACGTTCGGGATTTCCATACTTTGCGCAATACATGTCGACGTCTCCGTATTCGCTCATACAGTTTTTCACATTTGTAATATAGACCCAGATATATATATATATATATATATATATATATATATATATATATATAATAAATATGGGTGTATGACAACTGACTGAAACACCTAAATATCGACAGTCTAAATATTGACAAAAGTATCTAATGTTCAAAATATTGACAGTTAAAATATCTAAATGTAAAATTTTGACAAAACTGAACCACATCTCAAATCAATGTTTTTTATAGGGGGTCAAACTGGCATTCTACCCCTCCAACACCCCTGCTAATTATATATACCAACTCTGAGGTTCTACATAAGTGGGGAAGGAGCATATGTGCCTTTCCCTGGTGTAAATTCAGTTTTGTCAGTATTTTGTGTTTAGATATTTTCACTGTTGATATTTTGAACTTTAGACATTTTTTTTAACATTTAGGCTGTCAGTGTTTAGATGTTTCATTCTGTCATATAACCATTATATATATGTGTGTGTGTGTGTGTGTGTGTGTGTGTGTGTGTGTGTGTGTGTGTGTGTGTATATATATATATATATATATATATATATATATATATATATATATATACATACACACATATGGGTCTATTTCAGTAGATCGACTGCTCACTTACCAGACAACCAGTTGCCAAAGATGACAAGACCAGGTCTGATGAAGCAATACTAACTATTGCGAAAGCGCTCACATTTCATTAAAAACATTTATTTGTTTTTTTTACAATTATGTGCATTTCTTCTGCTTGACTGGGTATTTAGTGTATTTTCCATATCTTTGCTGGTTTGTTAGTGGTTTGCTGCTGGGATCTCTCTGTTCATTCTAAATATATCAACTCCGAGAACTCACTAACCCGGGGGTAAGGGGCAAAGCTCAACAGGATGGCCAAGCGGTTACTTACCTCTCATGAAACGTTAGTCTTCCGGATGTCAGTCTTCTGAAAGTGTCAGTCTTGTCGTCCTCAGCAACTGGGTGTCGGGTAAGTGACCTGTTGGTCTACTGAAGTAGACCTATATATATATATATATATATATATATATATATATATATATATATATATATATATATATATATATACATATATGGGATCCGTACAGATACTCGACTGCATCTTTCACCGAATCCCAATTTGGTGAGCATACTTGCGCGAAAGTTCTGTTCACCGAAGCAACACTTTTGCGTAAGTATGCTTGTTGTTCCGGTCGTACTACGGTGCGGTAAGGGAAAATTCCCTTTTTCCCACTGTAGAATGACCTCAGAGTGAGAATATTAAAGTGAGGGGGTGTGGGGCCTTGCCCCCTACATCGGGGGTGCAGGGGGGCTTGACCACCTGCATTCAAGTAGATTTTGTGTTTTGTTTTTTTTTTTACATACTTTAACGAAACTGCTTTTTTGATTAAAGCATTTTTGTTAGTGTGTTTGGTGGTAATGGATTTGGGCTTTTGATCTTTCAATCAAAATTCCTAGATCCATATACATATATTTATATATATATATATATATATATATATATATATATATATATATGATAGAAATAGGTATACACCCACACACACACACACACACACACACACACACACACACACACACACACACACACACAGACACACACACACACACACACACACACACACACATGTATATTCATTTTCTGCTACTCATTTCACTATATTCAGGATCATACTACAAAGGATTAGTCCAGATAAAATCACTTTAGCTAGCAGATCTAGACAATTATCTCTCTCTCTATGATGCTTCCCAGTGTGAGCAATAAAAACACCTTGTAGAAGTCTCAAGTAGTTTATTCAGTTAAGTAGGTAGAGGGATGAGTGTTCTTGTCAAATACATTACATTCAGCAGGTCAGTTATTTAAAGGCAGTTACAGACAACAGGTGGGTCCAAGAAAGCTGATTGGAGGAAAATTTGGGAGATGGAAAATTGGGCCAATCCCAAAGCTTAGAGGTTAGTCCGTTATTTGAATATTCCTGAAGGACCTTTGAGGGATTATCATCTCAGCACCTTGTGGAACCTCATTCTTAGTTAAAAGGTTTTTCTTTTTCTTTTTCTTTTTATTTTTATTGTCGTCAACCAAATAATGACAACACACCATGAGCTACCTCGGTAGGGCTATATTTAACAAAGCAGTTTTGTCTGACCTTCATCAGGTAGCACTAAAAGAGTGATTTATAGAGTAGTTTACAGTTTGATCATTGAAAAAGCTTTCTTTTATGAGGCTATTGTAATGACCCTCCACTGGACCAGTAATTAAGGAGCCTCTTTGCTCACCACTGGCAACAGTGGAATACGTTCATTGAGACGATGGCAGGTACACGCACATTATTTCCAGATGTAGCTCTCTGCATCAAGTGCAATTTCCCTCAAGAGCACACAGAGACCACAGTCAGTCTTGGGCTGGTTCTCCATTCTTCAGATCCCCAATAAGACTCTCCACTGGTACAGCTATTGAGTTGAGATCTCAGCCGAGTGACCAAGCCAAGACCTCCAGCACCCTTACTGTCCAGCCAGTGCTTCATGGCTCTGCCTAAAAAGCTGACACAGTCACTCTTAGAGGTTTGATTTACACACACACACACAAACACACACACACACACACACACACACACACACACACACACACACACACACACACACACACACACACACCTGGGAAAGGCGGCACAGGTTTACTATCTATGCCCCCCTTCTGCCTAGACTGTAAGGTAGTTACCACTGCCACCAGTCACTTCTTATCAGCTATGTTAAGGCCCTTAACAAAGTGTGACCAATTTTACTGTGTAATATTAATATAAATACAAATGGTTGTTTGACCTACAGCAAGGCTATTAGGAGTGACCCACACAGTGTCACCAAATAAATATTCAAGTACTCTCAAAGCTTAAATATCTTTACACAGATCAGCCACAATTAAATATTTAAATATATTTAATAATAAATAACGCAAGTGCAAGACAATACTGGATATATATTCATAGTGACATCACAGTTGAAAACCACAGGAAATATTTAAAATAACATTGCAGTACAGTCTCACACAAATAAAGAAAAATATCTAAACTAAACTTCACTATATTCCTGACTGAATCTAAGAGAATTAAACTACTCCCTAGAAACTTACTTCATTAGAGCAAGACAGATGTATGGTGAATGGGTCTTCTTGTTTGTCAGGTCCAAGACAGAATACAGAATGGTCTGTCTCACTAAGAGACTTCTCAAATTAGTATCTATAATATTACTGCTGGGATAGCTTGCAGAATGACATAATTTCTGGTCATCTGACTTCTAGTTCCCAGGCCAAACCCCCCATTGCTAGAAGCTGGTAGCATTTATCATCTCCCTGTAAAAATATAAAGACAAGGGTTTTTACTCAGATCTTTGGCAGATGATGGAAGTCATAAAACAATTGCATTCCTTCATGCTTCAAATGTAGCAATTAGTTCACTCCATGGACAATACAGAAAGCTTTCTAGTACATAATTTGTGTCTCTGGCTGCATTGAAAACTTGAGAGATACCCTCTTTATGGCATAGCATGTAAAGTGATTTAATTTCATATATTTTTCTAAAGTTTACTGGACTGAGGTTAACCGCCTGTATACATTTCCACTGTTAAAATATATACATTTAAACAGTTACAATAGTGCATGTACATTTATGTTCTTTTCAAGTAGGGAACACTGTGGATGCATTTTAAACACAACACTGTTACAAATTCCTTATCAACACAAACATCTGTACAGAGCAGTTTGATATACACATGACATACAATTCTAATCCATTTGTAACACAAGTATCTTATATAAATTAGTTTGATATTCACAAATGACATATAATAATTTACAAAATTCCAGCTGTTAGCTGCACTGGCAGTACCTCCTTTTGTCACAGCTATCATCAGAATTTATTAGTTTGTATCACATGTAATATGAGAGGCTGTGTCTGCCTTTTTGGGGCTCATATTCCTTGAAATAAATTATGAAAATATTATTACAGACCATTTTACAGTTTACTTGTTCTTATCATTGTTTGTATCATTTGTAATATGAGAGGCTATGCCCGCTTTTCTGGGGCACTTATTTCCTGAAATACATTATGAAAGACTAATCTTTTCCTATTTGGCATAAAGGATTACAGTGTCTGTTTATATGAGGCTCATATACACGATTATTGTCACCAGTTCCATTTTTTTTCCTAATGAAGACAAATCTTTTTGTATGCTGGGGAGGTAGTCACTTAGAGCCATACTAGGTGACTTCCATTTTTAAAAAATACATGAAAATATATTTAATATCTATATGTGTGTGTGTGTGTGTGTGTGTGTGTGTGTGTGTGTGTGTGTGTGTGTGTGTGTGTGTGTGTGTGTGTGTGTGCATGCGCGCGCAAGTCTCAGTAGCAGAGGGAGCATACTTGCTTTTGGTACAAAAGACTGTGAGTTCTAAATTCACACCAACTAGACTGATCCACTATTCAATGCTGCATTGTGGAATAGGAGTGTACTGCACTCCTGATTATGCCATATTTCTGATGAGAGTTTAAATTGAGGCCCCATCTGCCTGAGTTGGTGGCACTTTAGGTAAATTTTAATGATTCCACAGATCTTTTTTTATACACCTTTATTGAATTCTCACTTGTGACATAATCAAATTTACATTTACATGAAATAAACCATATTAACAAATTCACATTTACAAATATCATACATCACATATATCATATAGTCAAAGCAATATTACAAAAATGTTTTAATTCATGTCTTCTCTTAAACCTCATTCCTCCTCCAAAATATTTTCTGTATGTATTATTCCCACAATTGCTATTTTTTTCTATGTAATTTACTTCTACCCTTTTCTAATTATCACTTTTACAATATTCACTACTTCAAGTATAAGCTTAGAGTTTGATTTCCATTTTGTAATAATTGTTTTTCTTTGTTTTTTTTTTGTTTGTTTTTTTGGCAGCCTTACTATGTCTTGGTAATTCTGATCCCTTATCCCAGCTAAAAAACAGGAATTTCCTTATTTATACTCATCTGTTCTCCCAGTGTTCATGACTGAGTACTATGTATGGAACTTTTAAAGTCTGCCAACTCATTACTCTCCAAGAACATATGCTTATATGTATCTTTTTCTTCCCCATTACACATATATTTGTCATCTACCTGAGGAAAATTCTTCAGTGTCTGCTTGAGGTATAAAAGTATCTATGCAAACACTTCCAGGGAAAAATCTTAAATCTTCTAGATGTAGTTTCATATTTGGGAGCCATACATGTGTCCTCCCATTGTTTCTTCTTGAATTTCATATCTAATCTCTCTTTTCAATCTTTTCAGACCTCTTCTGATTGATTCCTATTTTTATTGTGCCTTTTTAACAGCAGCTTCTGTTCTAGACTCAGTTAAACACTCAACAAGTGCAGGTCTTTCATTTAGGGTTCCCCATCCATCTTTGTCTGTCTATAAGAAAGGCAGTTGCTAACCTGCCATCCAAATGTCTTCTTGGTCTCTCCCCATCCTATTACCTTTCTATCTCTAATTATTTGTTCCCAATACCTTGGTTCCTTTGCCAGTTTCTTCCAGTAAATTACAGGCCCTCCTTGCCTAGTCTTTGTTCCCCTAATTGCAGTCATCCTGATCTGCAGTATCCCCTTTCTCCACTCCCATGTTGGCTTAGTTCTTAGTATACTTTTGCTACTTTATGAATATAATATTCTGCATGATTGTTGTTATTCTCCTTAAGGATCTGTGTTCAAAATCCCATTCTTTCCTTATTCCTTAAATTAACCCCTTGCTGCTTCATCATCCCTTTCCATTTTGAATTGTAGCTTTCTACTTGCATTGTATATAGGAGCCTTAACTGTGTAGCTGTAAAATATTCCTTCAGTTCAGGTAATCTTAAACCTCCTTGTTCTGCTGGGATGATCAACTTATCTCTCTTGACTCTTGCTCTCTTCCCCTCCTAAATAAAGTCATTCAACTCTTTATTAATTACTATCCACAACTTCTCCTCTATTAGATAAAATATGCCTGACCTGTGTACAAAATTAAAGTGACTTAAAACATTTGTAAAGTTTGTATCTTGCTATCCATATCCATAGCCAAGTACTTCAAGATTCTCAGTTTTTATATTACCTTTTGTTTAGTCTCATCCCACATATCCTTAGCTGCCGTAACAGAATATTTTTAATCCATACTCATAAATACTTAATTTTATCATGTGACGTTCCCATAAATATGTGTATTGCTAAACCAATTCATGTGTGGATATACATTTATGGCTATAACTTTTCTTTTATCTTCATTAATTTCATATACCAAAAAAAAAAAAAAAAAAACAGAACTTTCTCAGAATATTCCACAATACTGAGGCATCCTTTCTGGTTCCATCAGGTGCAAAATAATATCATCTGCAAATAAAGCCACGTTTTCTTGAACTCCACACCAACTATATCCTCGAATCCCTGAGTCTCCTATCTTCTCCACCAATGGTTCCAAATATAATGCAAATAACAAAGGAGAAAGAGGACACCCCTGCTTGATTCCTCTGTTGAGATCCAGCTCACCAGACAGGAACTCTCCTACCTTGACTCCTACCTCCCACATCCATCCAATATATCTCCCTATTGTATGAAGGCATGTAAATGGCTCCCACTATCCACTCACAAAATCCCAGTCCACTCTGTTGAATGCTCTTTCCAAATCAAGACACACCAACAACAGTGGTATTCTCCCATACTCTGCTTCCCTCTGGATCATCATTGGTCCATTAATGCTTTCAAATGTTTACCTCCCCTCCAAAAAACACTTTTCCATATCGATCAATTTGGCATCATCTTTGACATTCCTATAGCCATTATAGACACAAACACCTTACAATCAAGGTTTAAAATTTAAATGGACTCATATGAAGCTGGATAAGATGGAACTTTACCATATTTAAGTATTACAGTCACCACATCTTTTTTTCCAGGATGTTTGTGCTTCTCCTCTTTTTAAAATACCATTAAACAAAATCTTTCAGATTATTATCACTTTCTTCCTTCCTAGATTCCAAGCTTCCACAGAAATACTATCTACTCATGGAGACTTTCTTGCAGATTTGTTATATAATCACAATTTTTATCTCGTATTCCATAAATATTTCCATTTGTCCTTTTTCTTGCTTTTCCAAAGTCTTTGCTTTATACAAATTTTCATAAAATGTCCAACATATCTCTATTACATCTATAGGACCCCTAGTTGTTTTTTTTTTCTTGTTATATAGTGTCAAGTTTGGTAACAACCCATTCTACTTTCTGTTGCCTATGTCATTGTAATAAAAATATTTGTGCTCTGGAGATATTATCAAAACAAAAAACAAACAAACAAGCTAAAAAAAACAGTTGCTTAACAGCAATCTTTCTAAACTCATGCATGTTATCCAGGTACTCACTTATTTTCTCTCTAGAACACTGCAGTTGTGCCTCTTCTTGTTCTGTGAGATTCCCCTTAATTTGTAATACTTTAACTTTTGTCAGGCCCTCTAAATAATTCATATTACTTCTTAACCAGATCTCTTTTTCTTTTATTTCTTCCACATGTTTAAACTCCAGTTTCATTTTATCCCACTCATTAGCTATAACTTCTGGAGTACTTTCTATCTTCCCTAATAGCCCCCAGATAATTTCCTCTACTCATTCCTTAAATTCCTCTCTTTTTAACAGGTAGGTGGTAAAGTGCTAGTGCCTCATTTTACTTCATTACTGTACATTTTTATCTTAGTAATTATTGGCACATGATCTGAAACAGTGATTGAGTGTGTGTCAATGTCCTTAATTCAATCTATGTTTTCCTATGAAATATATTTTCTCTTTAATCTAACCCAGTTATTGTACCTTTGTGAAAAAAAATGTAAATTCTCTCAAATTTCATACTTCTGAATTCACATCTTTCATAGCACATATTTCCATAAATTGCTTCAGAAATCTACCCTTTTTATTATATTTTCCTTCTAGACCCCCAAATACATCCTCATTGATGCAAATCAAATTCGAGTCCCCTCCTTTAAGTAATATTCTCTTCTGAAAGGTGATTACTTCTCCCAATTTTTAAAGCTCCATAATAGTGGTTTTAGGTGGAATATAAATATATGCAGGTGTAATCCTCACCCTTTACCAGCAGCCCCTAGCTACCACAAATCTGGCATTATTATATTTCCCCCTCTTCTATCACTACCAGAGCTCCTCTAGCAATTAATATAAGTACTGCTTGTTTCCTTTGTCCCTTATATTCTGCAGAATATCCATCCTGAAATGCTTTCTTTATCAAATCCACATACTCAGCCATTTCCAACTCTATCACCTGTAACATTGCTATTTGTACTCTGTATTTCTTAATATAATTAAGTATTCTTTCCTTTTTGTCTATACCTGTGAGGCCATTCACATTCCACAATAATATGGAAGGTGTCACCATTATTGTAAGAAGTCATTATTCCCATCTATTATATATGACAGCTTTTTTAAATGTCTATTTTTGGCCTTTATGGTACATGCACCCATTAATGTTTGGCAGGTTAATCCTTTGTACATTTTTTTCTTATCATCAGCATCAGAACCCATGTCACATTTTATGAGTCTTTTTGTTTTAATATAAACCCTCAGAAAAATATACCTACAGAAACCCCCATAATCTGATAACTTAATACAAACACACACAACTATTTACATCTTCAAATAATAAAATTTTTAACTCTCCTAAAATGAATTTCTACCAAATAGACAGCTGCTAACACAGGACCTAATTAATCTGAAACTGAGGTCATCCATATGCTAACACATGTTATTGCCTGTGGTTCTACTTACAATAATTGGTGTTTGTGCCTTTTTTCTCTTTAGTAACTCCCTGATGTGAAAACAACTTGCATACTTTCAGAAATCATTAACTTATTGCCTTGAAGAAACCAATGTTCTGTCTTTTATGTTTTATTATTAGCTTGTCTCCATGGAGATGTAAGAGAAGAAAGGAAAATGTAGTCCTCTGATGCAGCCTAAAAGACAAGTTGAAGCTTTTGTTGTTAAGGAAATCTTTTCGTTATATTCAGTGTTTTCATATTTCCTTGTTTCCACTTAAAATGTGTTATTAATCCATACGTTCACCTGTGCAAAAGGGAAAAATAACAGCTCTACATATATTATGATCTGTGTACTTTTATATCCAACATTACAACCTGCTAACTTAAATATGCTTTTGTCTAGCTTTTGCACTGTAATGCTTTCATCTCTTAATAACAAAAAAGAAGAAAGAAAGAGAAGAGGAACAAAAAAAAAACAGGCATCTCTTTAGTGTTTTTATCACATACAAGAACAACTAAAATACTTTACTATAAAATATGCCATTTGTATTGTGAAAAGTTTCATAAAAATACTGTTAAGAACAGAAATGTTTATATACAGTTACCTTTTTCCTTTTTCTTCCCTCCCCTCAGAGTACTTCCAAACATTAATGACATGAAATGAAGCAAATAATTTTCACTTCCCCACAAGTTTAAGAAAGTCAACAAAAGTCCACTCTTTCCACTTATTCTTATAAAGCCATATTTCACAAATACAAGTGATGCTTTGCAGTCTCACATTTGTTCACCAATTTCTATGTTGATGATATTCTCACAACTCCAGATTCCAATTTAATTCCAAGGCACTTTTGGCTCTTCTGGTGAATTCCTATGCTGTTATCTGTCTCTCAAGCATTTTCCTTTAGAACAATGGAAAATGTTTCACTGGTAAAATTTCTCTATATGCTTTATTATCAGAAGAATGAGAAGCAGAGTCCCCTTCTGCTTGATGACTCATTTTTTGTTAGACAAGCTTTTGCATTTCTTCCTTAGCCTGTTCTACTTCAAAAATTACTTTGATCCTCCAGGAAAAAAAATATTCTGCAGAAAGCTAGATGCAGCAGCTTGAATCTCACTGTTGCTCTTATCAACATTCTCTGATTACTGGAAAATGTGTTTCTCCTCAGCCTGGTTTACAGTGAATAATCATTTTCCATAAACACTCTACTGTCTCCAACTTTTAATGCTTTGCACTTTTCCCATGGTTTTGTCAGGATCACGTCTTTCTGTTAGTAGGTTTACATCTTTAATAATGAAGGTCTTAATTGCTTTCTCATGGCCAGATTTGGAACATACACATGGTGTGCCCTTTCAATTATCAATTCCTGCTGTTGAATACCAGTCCAGTTGCTTATTTGTTTCTTAATTAAATTAATGCAGTCTGTTTCTTCTAGTTTCTCTTATACAACAGAAAATGTCAGGTTTTCCCTTTGTGCTCTGTTCTCTAATTCTACCATTTTTGAAACATCTCTTCTTGAAGAGTTTCATACTCAGCCAGTCGTTTCTTCATTTTGACTTCTGTTTTTTGCACTTTTATCAGCTCATCTGAATCTGTTTAAAGCTCCTTCCATTTTCCAGCCTTTTGCTATTTGAGGTGATATACTCCTTTAGTGTTTTGTCTATTTTAATCAGCTATGAGCATATTTGACTTATTTTTTCTTTTAGATTACTGGAAGCCATGTTTTACACCAAACCTGGAGCTTGAACTGCTTGTTTGCAGAATAGCTGCAAAATTCTTTCCAATCAGTGTTTTCTCCTTACCTTTTCTAGTTGATTTGCTTTCAGGATATTTTAGTTTCTTCTTTGCTGGGATCCACACAGTGTGCTTACTAGCCAATAACTGTATTTTACTCAAGCTGACAGTATCACTGGCTACAGATTCTCAGTTTCTGTTTTTACAAAGGGAGAGCTGATATTAACCTGTTGATCAATCTGCAGCCATCCTGGAAATCCTCAACCTCACAGATCTTATTGAAAAGTGTAGGGGTCCTTTATTTAACACAAAATAAAAGCATTATTCATATATTTACAAAATGTACATATTTACACACACATATATAATCATTTTTTTATAACATCCTCATTGTTATTCTTCCATAACTGCCCACAATCCTTTTTCCACAACCTTAATCTAATCACTTGCACTATATCTGGCCAAATCATTTCCCAATTAAACAAAATCCCATTCAATCTTTCATTCCAAATAACCCATAGTACATAAAATAAATTCTTATCTACCATTCTTACAGTCTTTCTTCTTGTTCTTATAATATCCATATTAATCATCATCTTCTTTCAGCTGTTCCCATTAGGGGTCGCCACAGCAGATCATCTGATTCCATTTCTTCCTGTTCTCTGCATCATGCTCTTTCACACCAGCTGCCTGCATGTCCTCTCTCACCATATCCATAAACCTTATCGTAGGCCTTCCTCTTTTCCTCTTACCTGGCAGCTCCATCCTTAGCATCCTTTTCCCAATATACCCAGCATCCCTCCTCAGCACATGTCCAAACCAACTCAATCTCGCCTCTCTTGCTTTGTCTCCAAACTGTCCAACTGAGCTGACCCTCTAATATACTGATTCCTAATCCTGTCCATCCTAGTCACACCCAGTGCAAATCTTAACATCTTTAACTCTGCCACATCCTGCTCTGACTCCTGCTTTTTTGTCAATGCCACCATCTCCAACCCATATAACATAGCTGGTCTCACTACCCTCTTGTAGACCTTTCCTTTCACTCTTACTGGTACCCGTCTGTCACAAATCACTCCTGACATGCTTCTCCACCCATTCCACTCTTCCTGTACTCTCTTCTTCACCTCTCTTCCACACTCACCATTACTCTGAACTGTTGATCCCAAGAACTTAAACTCATCCACCTTTACCAACTCTACTCCCTGCATCCTCACCATTCCTCTACCCTCCCTCTCATTTACACACATATATTCTGTTTTAGCCCTGCTGACCTTCATTCCTCTCCTCTCTAAAGCATATCTCCAACTCTCCAGGGTCTCCTCAACCTAGTCCCTACTCTCACTACATATCCAGTGTCATCTACAAACATCATAGTCCACGGGGCCTTCTGTCTGATCTCATCTGTCAACCTGTCCATCACCACTGCAAATAAGAAAGGGCTCAGACCTGATCCTTGATGTAATCCCACCTCCACCTTAAATGTATCTGTCACTCCCACTGCAGTCCTCACCAATGTCACACTACCCTTGTACATATCCTGTACCATTCTTACATACTTCTCTGCCACTCCTGACGTCCTCATACAATACCACAACTCCTCTCTAGGTACCCTGTCATATGCTTTCTCCAAGTCCACAAAGACACAATGCAACTCCTTCTGACCTTCTCTGTATTTCTCCAACAACACTCTCAGAGCAAACAATGCATCTTTAATGCTCTTTCCTGCATGAAACCATACTGCTGATCACTAATCATCACCTCCCTTCTTAACCTAGCTTCCACTACTCTTTCCCATAACTTCAAGCTGTGACTGATCAGTTTTATCCCTCTGTATTTACTGCAGCTCTGCACATCTCCCTTATTCTTAAATATAGGTACCAAAACACTTTTCTCCACTCCTCAGGCATCCTCTGACTTTCCAAAATTTCATTAAACAATCTGGTTAACAATTCCACTGCTATTTCTCCTAAGCACATCCATGCTTCCACTGGTATGTCATCTGGGCCAACAGCCTTTCCATTCTTCATCCTCTTCATAGCTGTCCTTACTTCCTCCTTGCTAATCTGTTTCACTTTCTGATTCACTATCCCCACATCATCCAACCTTCTCTTTCTCTCTCATTCTCTTCATTCATCAGCCCTTCAAAGTACTCTTCCCATCTACTCAGCACACTCTCCCCGCTTGTGAGTACGTTTCCCTCACTATCCTTTATCACCCTTACCTGCTGCACATCTTTACCAGCTCTGTCCCTCTGTCTAACCAAATGGTACAGGTCCTTTTCTCCCTCTTTAGTGTCCAATCTCTCATACAACTCTCCATATGCCTTATCCTTAGCCTTCACCACCTCTGTCTTTGCCATGCGCCTCATCTCCTTATACTCATGTCTACTTTCTTCATTTCTTTGACAATCCCACTTCTTCTTCACCAGCCTTTTCCTCTGTATACTCTCCTGTACTTCCTCATTCCACCACCAGGTCTCCTTGTCCTCCTTCCTCTGTCCAAATGTCACACCAAGCACCTTTCTAGCAGTCTCCCTTACTAGCTCTGCTGTAGTTACCCAGCTATTCAGTAACTCTTCACTGCCTCCCAGTGCCTGTCTTAACTGTTCCCTGAACTCCACCTCACAATCACCCTTTTTTAACTTCCACCATTTAATCCTTGGCACTGCTTTCACACTCCTCTTCCTCTTCTTGATCAACGTCATCCTACAAACCTCCATTCTATACTGCTTAACTACACTTTCCCCTGTCACCACTTTACAGTTTCCAATCTCCTTCAGACTGGCCCTCCTACATAGGATATAATCCACCTGTGTGCATCTTCTTCCACTCTTGTACGTCACCCTATGCTCCTCCCTCTTCTTAAAATACGTATTCACCACAGCCATGTCCATCCTTTTCGCAAAATCCACAATCATCTGACCTTCTGCATTCCTCTCCTTAACACCATACCTACCCATCACTTCCTCATCCCCTCTGTTCACTTCACCAACATGCCCATTGAAGTCCGCTCCAATCACTAGTCTCTCACCCTTGGGTACACTCACCAACACTTCATCCAACTCACTCCAAAAATTTTCTTTCTCATCCATCGCACACCCAACTTGTGGAGCATATGCACTAACAACATTCATCATTACACCATCAATTTCAAGCTTCATAAACATCACTCTATCAGACACTCTCTTCACCTCCAAAATACTCTTGGCATACAGTTCCTTTAGGATAACCCCTGCCCCATTTCTCCTGCCATCCACACCATGATAGAACAATTTGAAACCACCTCCTATACACCTTGCCTTACTTCCCTTCCATCTGGTCTCTTGCATGCACAATATATCAACATTCCTTTTCTACATCATATCAGCTATCTCTCTCCCTATACCAGTCATACTGCCAACATTCAAATTTCCTACCCTCACTACTACACTCCTAACCATCTTCCTCTCTTCCTGCCTTCGGGCATGCCTTCCCCCTCCTCTTCTCCTTCGGCCAACAGTAGCCCAATTTCCGCCAGCACCCTGTTGGCTAACAGTACTGGTGGCAGTCGTGTTAACCTGGGCCTCCACCGATCCGGTATGGAAATATGAAATGTTCTCCGCATAAGTCATTTGGCAGAGGTTTTACGCTGGATACCCTTCCTGACACAATCCTCCCCATTTATCTGGGCTTGGGACCAGCACAAAGAAATGCACTGGCTTATGCATCCTCAGTGGCTGGGTTATAATATCCATATTAATAATATTCTCACAACATTTTTCTTCATATAACTTTTTCCAGAGTTTCACAGTCTTTTGCATTTAAAAAATATGCCCTATTGTCTCCTCCTAAATGAATACACTGTTTCAAGTTTCTTTTTATATAGCATATGCCCCTTTACAAGTAACTTATTTATCAGCAGTCACCATATGAAATCCAGATGCTCTATTATCATGGTACACCACTTTTTCCAAATGTTAATGGCTTTAATTACTTTTTCTGGTAACATTTCCATGGATTTATATAATAATATTGTTTTATCACATTATTTTACAATATTCTTCTTTCTTTCTCTATATTAATTTTTATTTTCCATATTAGTATTTCTTCTTGATAAGTTTTAATTTCTTCATTTACATATTCTTCTTTTCTTCCTTATTTTTATAATCTTGTAGAACTTTTTGTACTTATATTTAAACACTCTCATTAATTTATCATTCTCTTCATTTACCCACTTTAAGTTTAAAGAAACAGAACCCCAATCCCCCTTCACTTCACTCATATGCAACACAACTCGTTTTACTGGATTTAATCTTAAACACCATAAGAAAGAAAACACCAGTTGCACAATGTTTCTTTCATATTTTTCTGGGATAATATAAACATTTAATATATGTGCTATTTTTTCCTATTAATACAGAATTGACCAGATAAACCTTTTTCTTGAATGCAGATTTATATATCATCCAAAGAAAACATATGTCTTTCATTTCTTTCATCAAACTCTCCCATTGCATCATAACTACATATTTTTTCCAGTACTTTATCCCTAGCAAAGACATTTCATTCACTGAAAAATGTGCAACCCAGTTTTCAACACATCACCCAAACCCTTACTTCCATTTTTATTCAAGGTCATTCCCATTTCCTTTTAACATCTATTTAGACAAACCGACACTTCCCTCATCAATAGTTTGTTTTTAGCAACTAGAAATTTATCATTTGTGTATGTCAAAATTACTGGTATCACCACCTCCTTCTGCATCACACATCTAGCATACTTTATTTTATAAGCTACTTCACTGTCACATTCATTACTAACGCAAACAATATTCTGCTCATGAGATATCTTCGTGTTATAAAACACAATGTATATTTATTAACTGAGACACCCATTCACTAACACACTCACTTTATAATTTTAATATGCTGAGATACACACTCCTACTTCTATTACCTATTAAAATATAATATGCATTATTAATGTAATGGGCCTCCATTTTTTTTTTTACTTTTTTATTTATCTAACATTTGTTTACAGAAAAAGTCTGACCAGGATAGAAACCATTTTCAGCAGAGGCCTGGGGACAAATGCTCCAGACACATGTCTTTAGAATGTGGGAGGAAACCAGAGTGCCCAGAGGAGACCCTCACAAACACAGGGAGGACATGCAGACTCTGCACAGAAGGCATCCCAGGCAAGGATCGAACTGAAGAACCTCTTGCTGTGTAGTGACAAAGCTAACCACTGCACCACTTCTCATCTTTCTTCCATATAAATTGTAATATCACACTACATAAGTCTTCATAACCAGATCCTTCAACCATAAATTCAGAACATTTACAAAATACTCTCTTAGATAATCCATTAATTTCTTGTACATTCTATACCCTATACCATCTGGGTCTGATACTGAATTAGTATTTACTTCTATAAGTACTTCATCCAAATTCACTAATAGTAATATATTTTTCATTGTTTTACTTAACTCATTCTGAGAATTGTTTTACTTTTCATTCCATCTTGTTTTCTTCCTTTTTGCTCTTATACATGTTTTCCACATGCTGTACTACAATCTTCATAATTTGTTCTTGTGTTCTTTATACTTCTCCTTTTATTTTTAATTTCTCTCATTATACTAATATCCTCCTTTACTATGTTACCCAAATATGCAGATATCTCCTAAATTCTCCCTTACAAATAATATTTCTGCCTAAACAGTAATGATGTATTTTTTCTTAATTTCTTTTATATATTAATTTTTTCATATCATAATACTATCTTGTATTATTAAACAACAGCCATACATGTCCAGTACTCCTTTCATTATTGTGTTGTATTAATAATTTCATCAGAATGAAATAAAGACAAACATCACCCTCCTTTTAAAACTTTTTTCTCAACAGTCATACAATTATCTTAATGGCATATTACCAATACCTGCATAACTAAATAACATTAAAAATGTATCCATAAATAAGTATTAAATATTCATAATAACGAAATTAATAAAATCACATTGGAACATTTTAGTATATATAAAACATACTACATAAAAACAATATATAGACCTATTAAATAAGCCTATAAATTCATAGCTCTAAGCTTTGATATACTTACAATTGAAACATTTTTCTTCAGATCAGGTGGGTCTTTTGAGTTTAAATGGAGTTGCCACTGCAATTCCCTAGTTTCTAAAATTGTTTCCCAAGGACCACCACTGGGATTTGATGTTACCTTTTCTAAGACCCTAACTCTGAATGACTGAAAGTGTTCACAAACAATTGTGTGCTTATATAGTGCATTATTCAAATTTCACTTCCAAATATCATAAATATGTTCATATGAAACATTTTTAAAGGAGAGTGGTATTTGTCTTTATTTGGTTCTGTTGAAGTTCCTAGCATAACACAAGACTGAAAGCTCTTAACTAATGTGAGAAAGGTTTTCTTTTGGGGTACTGGACATGTGTGGCAGTTTGTTTAATTGCTGGAGTTTGTTTGCCATTCATTTAGTTGTATCTTGTATTATTCTCTAAATTCTCACGTCAGCCTGTGCCACATATAGATGTTCTCGGAGGCCCTAGTGGAACATGCCTGTGTCTCCTTGATGGCCCTAAACATACATCGAGTGGCAAGTAATGGCATCAGGATTAGGTGGATGATTGGCAGCAGGCCTCTTTTGAGCACACCTACCAACCCTCCTGCACGCCACCTTGCCCACACTTTAGCTATGGCCAGAGTCAACAGACACTGAAGCCTCATTAACTACACTGACCCTATCAGGTGTGTCACCCTCAACCTGTCCAATATCTGAGGACTCAGTAGAATGGGTATGCACAGGCATACTGACTGTCTGAAGAAAATACAGGGAATGGGTGAGTCACAATGTCAGTGTCAGATTCAACCTCTGTGCCACCCAACCTTGCCTGTGTTTCACCACCATCATCAAAGCCTACTGATATCCCAACATCAAGTGGTAGTAGTCCTACTCTTCCACTGTCATGATCACCTGTGATAATAAGAAATAAATACAGGAAAAAAATTGCTACTGCACTAAATATTAAACCAATTTATATGTTAACAAAGTAACACTGGTCACAGAGTCACAAATGGTACAGCAATGCAGACACTCAATACACCCACCTCACACATAGAGATCATTTATATATCTAAAGAATGGTCATTAATAAGCAAATAAACATTTCCTTACCATGTGCAGATGTCTCCACACTTTATTGAGAGGATAGTGCTGGAAGAAATGAAGCAAGGAAAGGATGGCAATTAACAATCACAATGGGAATAACACAGACAGTCAATAAATACACAATCGCCTATATGTCCTGTAAGAAATACCTAAAACTGAAACTTGTCTGATACATCAACCCACCCCGATGTGTAGTGAACATCTGTATCATATAACTCTATTAACTTATCAATAGGTACAGAAAAAAAATAGTATGCAAGCAAATATAAAGCAAGCCATATGTAGGCTTACATGGTACTGCTCTTGGGACACACTTGTCTGCCCAGCCATATCAGCACCGATATCAAGCACATGGTGTGCAGTTTCCACTGAGCTGTCTGGATCTCTGACAGTGTACAGGAGCTCTTCATTTGTTGTCAGTGGGACTTGGTAACAGGATCCCCCCCCCCATAGTCAGCTGTCCTTGGTAAAATCAAGCCTCTCTCCTCCAGGCTGATGAAATCATATCAGTGGCTCAATGATGCACCTGATCATAATTCCTGCTGTGAACTCCTACTGTATTGACATCATTTACTAACTAGTTCCTAATCTGCATTCTGGCAGCCATATCCCCGCATTATCTCTCAAACAGAAAGCCCCCATGGTGTCTAAAAGCCTGAATTATCACTTCATTTTCACAGTCACTGAAAGGGGGTTTATGTAGATTTGTAGGCTTGAGTGCCATAATCTATTGTGATGTAAAACAGAGAAGGATAAATAAAATAAATATCACATAACTAGTGTTGTGGTTGCATACACATTTGTCAACATTAAGCACTGGAAATACACTTTCCATTTAGTAAAACTGAAGGTCATGTGGTTGTCCCACCTTCCCACAATCCAAGGACTGACTAAATCAAGGAATACCACTTAAGTAATGTATTATGTTTCACATTGAAATATCAGGATGCCTACACATTTTCAGCAGACAAGCACTTGAAGCACACTTTTGTTCTTGCAATACAGAATAACCCCCAAAATAACAAACTAATGAAGTTTCGTCCAAACCAAGGAATACCACAGAATTAATTGTATGTATGCTTTCCATACAATTATATGGATGATCACATTTATGACAGAAAAGCTAATTTATGATTGGCAGCTACTTCTCACTGTGCCCACCACTCTCCTGGAGGTGGCTGTTGTTCATTTGAGAAGCATAACACATGTATCAGTGACACGTACATTACATTTCTCTCCAATAGCATAGAATACTCTGAAATCAAATTATAATTGAAATGCTGCCAAGTTATCATAAATGTAGTACAATTTATTTAAAAATAAAAACACGCTGAGGATTGCTTGTGGTTATATTGTGAAATCAAATTGTAAAAATAATACTGGTGATGAAAGTTTATAACCTGTCTATCTGTGAGATGTAAATGTCTGCTAAAAATACATATACCAACAGTGAAGTATTAAGAAGTGCATACAGATAAAAGTTCCATTGTCCCCCTGGATATATAAAATAGAGTTGTAACATTTTACTAAATCTAAAATGTACTTGAATAATACAAGCATACCTTAGCCAAATTAGAAGCTTTCTATAAAGATAAATCATCTTCAAAGGAATACCAATCTTCTGTTCTGTCCAAAAACACAAGTATCTTCCAATTCAAGTTCCCTAGCTACACGGTTACCTTTTCATAGTGTAGATTCAGCTGTCTGAGTATGGTGAAGATGCAAATAAAGTGTCAAATCATTAGAATTGCTGAATACCAGAGTGCAGGCTCTGTGCCACTGTTAGTTGCTAATGGCTTGCAATTGTGAATGATTAGTGTAAGACAATGCAAAAAACAGCAGCAATTCAGACAACCTTCCCAGCAGTAGGTGTGTCAGTGAGGATACACTTACAATGTGTGGAACTAGCTTCAGCAAGCTTTTAAATGAAGCAATACAGCACACATTTATCATTTTGTTCAATAATAGGCAAACTCTACTGCCTACTGAAAACCGTGTTTCACTGTTATGTATTTTTATCATACAGTTAAAGAAGAATGATATGCAATGCACTATAGACTGCATGTCTGAGACTGCAGCAGAGATAATGGACGAATGAACACAGTACAAAGAGAAGACAGAGCTGCAGTTGTGCAAACATATTCATAAATGTTTGCGTGATCATTCATTACACTAAATATGTAAGGCACATATGTACAACCAATTGAGAATTACAAGTGTATGTCCTGTTAATACTGTAGAGGAAATGTGAATTGCTTGCAGCACATGGTTTGATTGTTGTTGCAAAATTATGTCTGTGGAAAAGAAAGATAACACACTCCCACTGTGTTATGAAATTTCATTACTATGATAGGTGAAATCAAATCCAGAGCTGTGTAATTCCTTACCATGTGTTAAACTGCTTTTTTTCTGTTATTAATATTTGCATAGCATATGGCTTAGCATGCACATGGTAAAACATGTAAATATTCAAAAATTAATGGCAGTTGACTTGCAAAGCACAATCCTGCTTTTAGAGGCATTGCATGGCAATCATCATCTAAGATAATGACAGCATAAATTATGCCTATGAACCAACTGTGTATGTAGCACACCTTGTAAAGACATTGAGGCATAAGATATCCAACATAACACACCAGAGATATTTCAGGTACAACTAACACTGGGTAAAACTGAAATCCAGGTTGTAGCCTGCTATAGATCCCCCACCATGTCCCAAGACTCCCACTCCACATTCCTAAACACACTGGAAAATATTAGGGTACAACCCAATACCCTTATACTGGGAGACTTTAACTACCCCTCCATTAACTGGGAAAATTACTCATGTACCAACACACTTGCTCAATGTTTTCTGGAATTCACTAATTCCAATGCCCTAGACCAATTCATTCTTATCCCCACCAGGGGTAGAAACATCCTTGACCTGGTCATTACTAACATGGGCGATTGTTGCTCTACATCAGTAATCAACTCCTCCCTGGTCAGATCTGATCACAAGCTAACCACCATGGATATCCACATCCCACTCTCACCCCCCCCCAAAGGAAACCACCATAAAAAACTTTTCCAAAGCCAATTTTGGGCTACTAAAAACAGAGGTGGCTAACTTCATGACACCCATGCAAATGGAAAATAGGTGCATGACTGCTGAATCATACACCAATGCACTGTATGAGCACATACACAAGTGCATGGAACCGACCATACCAAACAGAACCAAGACACTCTCCTCCAAAAAAAGGAAGCCAATCTGGTGGTCCCCTACCATAAACAAACTCTACAATAGAACGAAAAAACTGTTTCAGAAAAGGTTGAAGTCCCAAGACTGGAAAAACTCCCTTGTTAGCCTCAGCAAAAAACTGGGATCCTTCATCAAATCCTCTAAAGCTAGCTATGAAAACAAAATTGCTGCAGATTCTAAAGACAACTACAAGGCATTCTATAGTTATGTCAAGAATCTACATGGCAATATGCAGATCTGCTCTGAGTACAGCACAATGGCAATACATATACAGAACCAACTAATATTGCCAACATATTGGCCGACAGGTTCAGTGCAAACTTTACCTCCCTATCACCCCCTAAAGGGCCTATCACAATACCTGAGGAATGCCAAGTCCCTATTATCACAGCTACACACGTGAAAACTGCACTGTCCAAAGCCAAGAATACAGCTTCCATGGGACCTGATGATATCCCTAGCTGTGTTCTACATGAATTACAAAGTGAACTGGCACCACACCTGAGTACCCTGTTCAATCATAGCCTCATTTCAGGCTTTGTTCTTACGGAATGGTGCGCTGCTATGGTCATCCCACTCCACAAAAGAAGAGCAGCTACAGACCCTGAGAACTACTGCCCCATTAGCTCGATGAGTCTGATATGTAAGGCTATGGAGCGCATCATCATGGATCTTATAAATAGGGACATAGGGAATCTCCAAACTCTGGACCCCATGCAGTTTGGGTTTGTGAAAGGTAGATCATGCCTGCTCACCCTGACAGACTTCTTTGAGTCTGTCACCAGTGCTGTGGGTGAGGGCAAGGTATTTTATACAGCCTACCTTGATCTTGCCAAGGCCTTTGACACCATCCCTCAATCAGGAATCATAGAAAAACTCACTAAACTAGGCATAGACCCCTATGTCATAAGATGAGTTGCCAACTGGCTCACTGATAGAACCACACTGTGAAAGTAGCGGACTCCAAGTCTGACTACCGACTATTTACAAGTGGTGACGCACAGGGATCGGTCCTAGGTCCTCTCCTGTTTGGCATCTACTTCTCTGAAGTTCAAGCCAACACAAAGGGGCTCTGGCTGACCAAGTTTGCAGATGATTGTAAATTGGGAGCCATTATCGATTCTCCAACTGATGTAGACATTCTACAAAAAGGCCTCACTGAGACCAGTGACTGGTGCCAGAACCATGGCCTTATGCTCAATGTGAAAAAGTGCATTGTCATTCCCTTTGGGGAAAATTCGCTGTCCATGAACTACCACATAGGTGGTAGTCAACTAAACACTGAAGGTGTGATAAGAGACTTGGTGACACAGGTTGACAGCAACCTCTCCTTTGATAACTGTAGTCATTGTCACTGTAGTCAGAAAGTCCTTCTATGTGGCACATCTCATTACCAAAGGTTTCTTATCCAGGAAAAAAGAGGTCATAATCCCTCTCTACTCATCCCTCATTAGACCTATTATAGAATACAATGCCCCATTTGGTGTGTACCTCACTAGACACCTACAACAACTGGAAAGACCACAAAAATGCCTCACTAAGAGGATCTTAGGCCTTAGACACATGCCCTATATGGACAGACTCAAAAAACTCCAGCTATACTCTGTCTCTTATCGCCTACTTAGAGGCAATCTCTGCTTGACCTACAAAGCCATGTCTGACCCAGAGCTGTTGGATATGCTACTCCTAAAGAAATCCCAATCTGTCCATGCCACATGCTCCAGGGACCTAAACCTCATTACCACAATAAACAGAACATGCTGGAGGGACAGGTTCCTAACCCAGAGACTCTCCATACTCTGGAACAAATTTCCCATTCACGTCAACCTAAGTACTTCACTGGCCCTCTTTAAGAGTAATCTTGACGAGTGGATGGGCAATAGAAAGTTCACCCTGGGGATCACTTCAGTGGCCTTGCTTGACAGGGGCACTGGGAACTAACTTTGGGTGGCATGATATCAGGGAATCTTCTTGGGCTAGGTTTATATAGGCTCCAGGGCCATTAGCCTAGCACATACCTATGAACCTATGAACCTATACTTAAGATTGGTAGACTGTGGTTCAAGTCTTACATTTTTTTTACTGATAAATGATCATAAACATCCTTTACAAAATTATGTATAGTAGCTTTTACATGTAGTATTTGCGTGTTGCTAACCTGTGCATAAACATGGTTCACTGCTGCAGACAAAAAAGAAACATTGTTGCTTGCAACTATTTTACATAATTACTTGTTTCTCCTTCCTTTGCGCAAACAAGCAAAGTGGCATTGTGCGGTGGTAAGCACTCTGGATAGTACTGAGTACAAAAAAATACACCTGCTGCCTTGCATTCTCTGTGGCACCAGCACACTCCAATTTTTTTTTTAAATAGTGTTCCACTGTAATTTATATTGAAAATATCAATATAAAGATAATTATGCATAACAATAATAATAGGCTAATTGAGCATATGCATGATATCATATGAATTGTATGTGTGGGTAGCCATATGAATTGTATGTGTGGGTAGCATGACAATTACAGCTCTGTAATTAATTTTTTTCTGCCCTGGGATGAACTTCATACTTCATTGACAGTCATCTATACAACTCATATAACACAAGTATAGCTCTAAACAGAATTTATTGTGTGATCTGACTGAGAACTCAGAAATCTGCTTTGAATGTAATATAAGTATATGCATTTCCAATATATTGCTATACATTATTCCTGCATCACACCTGAGAATACATAAACTGTGACTTTGTTAGGTCTCACACATACATGGTTAATTGAAGTATAGCACCACTCACTCTTTAATGTGTACATATTATAATGACCATGTTTGACAAACACTTTTTCTGTGGAAATGAGAGAAAAAACAGCTTTGTGCATGTATATGCATTTTCCCTTTTACATAGGCTTGAATTCCACATTGTACAAATTATTTTCATCAGTGTGTAAGACCCCACAAAATATGTGTCAAGTCATAAAACCAATCCCTCAATTCAGGTCTTAAAAGTCAAGTCATTTAACATATCACCACTGACTACTGGACAAACTTGTGTCAGGTATAGCAGCAGACAAGACATAAATTAATGCCAACTATCACATTGTCCTTCATATTTCATAAACCACATTCCACTTTGTTTGACAATGATGCTCTCTGTTAACATTAAGCAAATGTGGTTGGCATGGTTGTGCATGGTTGCACACTGGCCGTAACACGCAATATCACTAATTGGAAGGAAAACACTTTCACTTTTGTTGGATGACCTGTGTGGAAAAGAATGAATCTGTGTCCTACTGATATCTCATAGGTCTCATTGAGAAAATGTCCTTACATTCATACATGACTACACAGCACGTTCATACAGCCCTCCCGACTTCTTCTTCCCAACATACACCAATGATGTCATCTGCTGTAAAGTGTTTGATGACAGTATAAATGTTAGACTTGTGCTATGGTACCTGCATTAAGTACTGTGTTCTCTAACTTGTGCAACCTGCTAGGTAGGGGTTCTAATCTCACTGCAGGCAACTTGTGTGCATGTGTGCTCATTGGCAGAACAGCATTAATCTGTGTCCTACTAACATCACTTAGATCTCATTGATAAAATAGCTTTACAGTCATATGTGACTAAACAGCAGGTTCATACATCCCTCCCAACATCTTCTTCCCAGCTTACACTGATGATGTCATCTGCTATAAAGAGATCTGCAACAGTATAATAGTCAGACTTGTGCTGTGGTGCTTTATTTAAGTATTGTGTTCTGTTGTTACTGTAGATAGCTAGGTTCATAGGTTCATACTAGGCTGTCTGCCCTAGGGCATTTACAAGCCTAGCCAGAGTGTGTTTGGCTTTCACCACCCATTTTAAATGAATTTTGCTATGCCCTTTTTCGAGGTTAGTATACTGTGCCTCTGTCTAACAGTGACACAGAAGTGATACCCGGGGTAAGCCTACGATCTCCCATCCACTCATCAGGATTCCTCTTGAAGAGAGTCAATGAGGGACTCTGCCTAACCTGGACTGGGATTTTATTCCAGAGTGATGGCAGCCTCTGGGTTATGAATCTGTCCCTCCAGCATGTCCTATTTATTTCAGTGCTGAGGTTCAAGTCTCTCGAGCACGTAGCTCGATGGGATTTGGATTTTCTGAGGTGCAGCATGTCCATTAATTCTGGGTTGGACATGGCTTTATACGTTAGGCACAGATCGCCTCTGAGCAGGCGGTATGCCACTGAGTAGAGCTGGAGTTTCTTTAACCGGGCAGCATATGGCATCTGTTTGAGCCCTTTGATCCTCTTGGTGAGGTACTTTTGGGGTCTTTCCAGTTACTGCAGGTGTCTGGTAAGGTACATCCCAAAAGGGGCATTGTACTCAATTATGGGCCTGATGAGGGATGAGTAAAGAGGCACGGTGACCTTCCCTGATCTAGATGTGAATACCTTTATGATTAGGTGGGCTATATAAAATGTTTTTCTAACCACTTTGGCCAAGTGGTTTTCAAATGAGAGATTGCTATCAACTTGGGTCCCCAGGTCCCTAATTACTTCTTCCGTACTTAATGGATTACCACCTATGTGGTCATTTGTGGGCACTTTGTTTTTGCCAAAGGGGATGACTATACACTTTTTGGCATTTAGCTTGAGGCCATGGCTTTGGCACCAGTTGTCTTTTTCTATGAGGCCCTTTTGTAGGATGCTTGTGTCAGCTGGAGAGTCGATTATGGTGCCTAGTTTGCAGTCATCTGCGAACTTGGTCAGCCACAGTCCTTCCGTGTTGGCCTGTACCTCTGAGAAATATATACCAAACAAGAGAGGTCCCAGGACTGAGCCTTGTGGGATGCCACTTGTAACTGGTTTGGAGTCTGACATGGCTCCAGCAATTCTAACCATGTGGGTTCTGTCCTTGAGCCAGTTTGCAACCCATCTAGTGACACAGGGGTTTATATTTAAGCTGGTGAGCTTATCTATACTGCCCGAGTGGGGTATTGTATCGAAGGCTTTTGCGAGGTCCAGGTAGACTGTGTGGACCACCTTCCCCTCGTCAATGGCCTTGGTGACTGTTTCAAAGAAATCGACCAGGTTTAAGAGGCAGGATCTGCCCTTAACAAAGCCGAACTGGGTAGGATCCAGTGTCTGTAGGTCCCCAATATCTTTATTTATGAGGTCCATGATGATCCTTTCCATAGCTTTGCAGACCAAGCTAGTCAGGCTTATGGGGCGATAGTTTCCAGGATTCGTTGAGGCACCACCTTTGTGGAGAGGGACCACTGTTGCTGTACGCCACTCTTTGGGTACATATCCTGTAGTAAGGCTAAGATTGGGTTTCTAATCTCAATACAGTCAACTTGTGTGTGTGCATTCAGTTAACTCTCATTTTGGAGACCATTTTAGAGCAGCATGTGAGACACTGCTACTACCATCTTCTTCTCATCAGACACTGATGATGTCATCTGCTAAAGTGTTGTCTAACAGTATGAAAGTCAGGCTTGTGCTGTGGCTCTTGTATTAAGTACTGTGTTCTACAGTTAGTGCAGATAGCTAGGTAGGGGTTCTAATCTCACTGCGGTTAACTTGTGTCTGTGTTTGTGTCCAGTTAGCTATCATTCTGGTGACCATTTTAGAATAGCATTTGAGACACTCGTGCTACAATCTTTTTCTCACCAGACACTGATGATGTCGTCTGTTATAAAGTGTTGTCTGACAATAGAAAAGCCAAGCTTGTGCTGTGGCACTTGTGTTAAGTACTATGTTCTGTAGCTAGTGTAAATAACTAAGCAGAGGTTCTAATCTCACTAAGGTCAACCTGTGTGTGTATGCTAATACTGCTATCAGTCCAGAGACAATTTTAAAACTGCATGTGAGACTACAGCTATGTTATGCACTCCTGTCCACTTCTTATTACCAACATACACTTATGATGTGATCCCCTCTAAAGCTCACATAGACAGTAATACACATAGACATCTGTGTTGGCATGAGCATTAACTACTGTGTTCTCTAGCTTGTGTAGGTAGATAGTTTGTGGTTCTAATCTCACAGCAGAAAACATGTGTGTGTGTTCATTTGAACATTAGTGGGAGACAACTTTACACCAAGATTTGAATCTACATCTATGTGACTACTCCTCTCATCTTCTTCTCAGCATACAATGATGCTGTAATCCTATATAAAGTGCACTGTAAAAATGTAAAGCCAGACATCTGTGGTGGTGTTACTGCTGTGTCATATGGAATCCAATATCTATGCCAACACAGGTCAAGTATTCAAATCTGACCTCATTCAACTGCTGTGCATTTGGTTGGCGGTATATTTCTGCAAGTGTGTGATTTTTTGAATCTCTTTTCATTTGAGTCCCACTCAGGAGAACTTTTAACATAGACCCATGAATCTAAGATACCATAACTCCTTCTGTCAATATGACATGCTTCCAGCAGAACCATGGATGATGTCATCATCTCATAGAGGCATACATGCATCATGAAGCACAGACCTTCTAGGTCCCTCTGAAAGCTATCTGCAGACCACTGGATGTGTGATTGCTAATTCTGTCATGAGATGGTGCACATATCACATATGGACAGAGGTAATATGTAATACAATCCCACATATACACCCATATGCATGTAATCCTACTATCTACCATCATATAGATATGGCAATCTTGGTTTAAATGCTATAATAATGGCTAGAATTTTATGTGATATTAGCCATTAGACATATACTGTCATATAACACTATGAAGATTGCACGTGTCAATGTTGCTGTCATCCACATGTCCTGTGTTGATCTCTGGATGGATGGTAGCCCTACAACAGTCTATTCCAGTCTATGATTTAAGGTAATGTATTGATGGACACTACTGCCATTTTATTACATGTTCCTTCCATAACACCTGTAGTAATGTACCTCTTGAAAACCATTGACATGGGATGATGCTGATGGAGCATATAAACATTCTACACATTTCTCATTCAGCCATCACAGTGACACTTTCAGTATGCTACATGTGTGCATGTATATACCTACCATCATGAGATGATTACATCATACTGATTACATGGGAGCATATGCCTTGTTTCATCCATATATTGTAAAGTTGCATACACAAACATATAACCAGGTCAGATTCACTTGCAACCTTGGGGAATTCATTGTATGCACAATTGCATTGCTAGTCACAAGAATTATTCAAGTGTTGCACTACAGCATTGTGTGGCTGTCAGCATTTGTATCATTAACTGTTCTGCATGGACCATTTCCCTCTCATTTGTAATGTGCTCGTATATGGTATCAGAGTCCCGCACATACCTTTCCAATGTTAAACATATAGGCATATGATATACAACTGATGACATGAACTAAGTAGAGTTGTACGACTGTGTTAACAGTTCCACTTTGTGTCATGTGATGCATACCCAAGGTTGTATTTGGAGGTGTTATCACAAATCTTTTTTGTTAAGTAAGTACAAAATCTTAAGGGGAATACACAGTTATACACATGTGTGGTTGTGTATGACACTACCAATACTCAACCTGCTATCTGACGGATTTGGATCAAACTTCACCCATTGACCCCACTGCTCATCACCCAGTGTATGCATTCACACATTACTCAGCATATTTTCTCAAGAGAGCTTCTCATCTGTGTACTCTCTAAGGCTAAAAACATATGGCATCAATGAGACCAGACCACATTATTGTTTGCCTTATTCTTCTTCTTCATCATTCGACTTTTCCCGGTTAGGGGTCACCACAGCGGATCACCTGTCTGCTCATGATTGGCAGTGGAGTTTTTCAGTTTTGAGTTGCCAGTCTGGTGCCCAACCTTCTACAGAAGGCACACACACACACACACACACACACACACACACACACACACTCATGCCTAGGGCCAATTTTAGAGTGTCCAATCCACCTACAGCACAGGGAGGACATGCAGACTCTGCACAGAAGGCACCCCAGCTGATGATCTAACCGGAGAACCTCTTGCTGTGAGGCGGCAACGCTAACCGCTGCACCACCATGGCCGCCCCACAGTTTGCCTTATTAATAAATTTAAAAAAATGACCTAACAGACACAGTTGTATCCCTACTTAACCACAGCCTCCAAACAGGCTATTTTCTGCTGAATGGTGGACAGCAACAGTCATCTGTCTGAACAGGGGTGTGGTTCATCACCCAACACAGGTAATTATAGACCCATAAGCCTGACTAGCCTCTTGTGTAAGCCAATAGAAAGAATCATTATGGACCTTATCAACAAGGACATAGATAATCTCTCAGCTGTGTAACCAACCTATTTTTTTATTTTTTGAAGCTAGATCATGTCTGGTAAATCTTGTTTACTTCTTCAAGAAGGTCAACAAAGCCATGGATGAGGGACAGAATGAGCATCCTACCTAACCTGACCTGGCTAAAGTACTTGACACAATTCCACACTCAGGTATCACAGAGAAACTGTCTCAAATGGCCGTAAACCACTACATCATCAAATGGGTAGCATAATGTATCACCAACAGGACACAGTCAAAGAGTGTGAATTCACCTCTACCAAGTGGCCAGTGACCAGTGCATTACCACAGTGTACTGCTATACTAGGCCTTTATCTGCTTGATGTTCAATTCACAAAAGTCAGGGGAAAGAAAGACAGCCTTTGTCCAACCATATTTGCAGATGACTGCAAATTGTGGACAATCCTTGAATCCAGTAATGGTATTGATATACTGCAGAAAGTATTAACTAACACAAATGATTAGTGCCAGAGCCATGGAGACACTCTAAAATGTCCAAAAAAGCATAAGTATTCCCTTTTCTAAAACAAATATCCAAGCTAATTACAATATAGACAGCACACCCCAGTGAGTGGACCCAATGGCACATGATCTGCATACTCAAATAGTAACTGGAGGTTCGACCATCATGCGTCCACGGTGGTGACAAATCCCTTCTATGTGGCACAACTAATAAACATGGGTATGTCACCCAGATCAAAGGACATTATAATTTCATTGTACTCAGCCTTTATAACAACAGTAATTGAGAACAATGCACCCTTTTGCATGTAACTCACCAGACAAATGCAACAGGTGGAGCAACACCAGAGATTTTGCACAGTGAAGATACAGGGTATAAAAGACAATTCCTATGGGGAAAGTTTGAAAGCCATATTACTGTATTCTGTTGCCTATAGACTACTGAGAAATTATTTCTGTTTGCTCTACAGGGCATACTATAATCCGGCCCTGATGGAAATGTTACACATTGTTAAAGCAAACTGCAAGAGAATCCTTTATTCCAAGGATTTTAACCTAGCCCTCTGACATAATAAATCATGTTGGACAGACAGAAACATCTCTCGGACACTATACCTTATCTGGAACAAGCTTCCTATTCACATAAAGCACCGGACTTTCCTGACCCTATTCATGTGCAATCTACATCAATGGATGATTAACGGCAATTGCACTCATGGTGTTACACCTAAGTCCCTCATGGACAGAGACAGTTGGCCTTAGATAACATAGCATAGACTCATAACTGTGTGAACTTTGTTCACATAGCTATTTAAAATTGTGAAACTCATGTAAAATATGGCTAGGATTTTATGTCATCTTGGAACATTAGCCTAGTACTCTTCTATGGTACTATGAACCTATGAAGTCCAATTGTAAGCTAGGTACAGTTATAGTATGACTGTACTGCATCATAGTTGTAACAGTATACCACATCAGTATTACCACAAGATAGGTTTCATGAACACATATGCATGCATGTTAGGATTTCATGCCAGTATAAAATGTTCACTGACAATGTCAGGGGGACAGTGATCATGTGGCACATGTATTGAGGTTTGACATGTACTTATACATTGTGCTCCATGCATTATTTAGTATGTGAACAATATCACAGCGACAGCTTCCTTGCTCATTAACACTAGACTTTGTATTACTGTATCTTCTGTGCACATGGCCATAGTTTATGCATTACCATCAGTCTCACATACTGCTGTACAATTCATAATAACACACTACTGCTTAATTCACTCATCAATTGCAAGATGCTTGAAACAATATCCATTGCTATTACATGTGGCAGATGCATGCAATACCCAGCTGTGTGTATGGAATCCACTCATAATGGTGTGCTGTTTGTAAGTGTTGTTATCCTTATGGTCAATACCTATGTTAGCCAGGGATGTTTTAGACATGTCTATTACATTTGGCACAGTAAGCTTACGCACATCTTGTTGCCCGTACAGAACTTTTTTTTTGGGATGTATTCCGATTACGAATTGACGTGCAGACTTCCATTTAAGGTGTCATACAAGATGAAGGTGTAATATGTATTTATGTGCTACACCCAGTAAATACAGGGGTGATTGACAACATTCTTGGCATAGGTTTAATTCGTGCATGTGTGGCTTGTGAATTGTGTGTCATGCAAACTTCTGAAATGGTCAGGATTGTCTCTGATTTCAACTCCAGGTGTAACACTGTCCCACTTAACCCCTCCAAAGACAGTTTATTTTTTGGAAAAGGTGTGGTAATTTCCCCTTGTAGAATACTGGCAATCATTATAATTGTACACATCTGTTCCTGCAGAACTTGCATAATAACATAAACTCACATATTCTGGCAATATCACAGAATGATGTTTTTAATATTTTAAAATTGTTTCTGATTCTGCTTGCTTCTGTCAGCAGTTGTCCATGCCTATTTCTCTATGATTGTTTGTGAGGTATGCTGACATTATAGTCATATTCAAGCAAATCATTTTGCAGATCTTCACAACATGCAAAAAACCCTTATTGCATATAACATACTTGTTAAATTCCTTTCTAGTGAGCATGTCAGTAATGTTTATATCACAATCATTCATCTACATTGACATGTACCCTTGTGTGGGAATCACATATAATACTATCATGTGTGATGATATGAATATACTTGCTCAGGAGTTGTGAACAGCAGTACATACTGTGTTATGTATATATGTGCTTAATGTTATGCTACTGACTTGTCTTGGAAGCATACATACATTGACATATCCTATATTGTATACAATGCCATATTTCATATGCTCTCTTCCTGTTTCTTCATTCCTATCATTTATGTCGGTGGCCATTTTAATCAGCACACTTTCCCTGCCTAGTGTATTAATGTTGGACTGTATTTGCCGCTGCTGATCACCCCAACAACCAATATTTCATTATGCAAAAACTTGTTGTAGTGTACATTGCACTGAGTACATTTTTTGGTAGTGCTTTTACTGCAGTCATTGCAGTAATTTCACCCTTGGTAGTCATTGAGGTTGTCAGAGCAATCTCACAAAGCAAAATTGGCACAGGCAAACTTTTATACATGTTCCCTGCATGGTTTCCTAGCCATGAAACGTTGCTTGCATTTGTGTAAGTCTGATGGTCAGCATGCACCAGTGATTAGCACTGCTGCTCATCACACAAATATATAAACTCTGTACATTTTGCACAAAGTCTACACAGAGTTTATTGAATCCCCAGGAGCATTTAATAAATACACCTTTTTCTTATAAGACATCCAATGCTTCTTTAAAAATAGACATGTATTTCTCAAATTTGTGTCTTCCCATTGTTTATTCTTTACTATGTCATCTCCAAATTTTATTCCTAATAATGCTATTTCTTTCATGTTAAACTTAATGTCCTATGTCTTAACTTCTTCAACAAGTCCTGTGCTTTTGTATCTGTTTATAGTTATTCCTATACTTTTTAACTTTCCTTTAAGTCTGTTAATCAGTTTTTCTATCTCTTGTTTATTCTTTAATGCTATGATTATATCATCTGCACAAGTAAGCATTTTTGGTATCCTTATATCTTCTATGGTCTTATATTCTAATTCTTCCAATGCCATATTTATATTACTAACTATTGCTTTCATAACTAATGCAAATAAAATATTGCTCATAGGACATCCTTGCCTTAGCCCAGTTTTTATATATACTTCTTGACTTAACCTTCCATTCAGTAACACTTTTACCTTATTGTTTTTATATGATGTCTTAAAAATATTAAGAAGTCTCTCACTTACTTGATATTCTTTCATTATTTTGCATAATATGTCATGCTGTATCTTATCAAATGTTTTATTTAGGTCACTTACCATACTTTTTGCTTCCACTTTTCTATAACAAATGTCATGTACAATTTCTTTTATTATCATTAATAATTCTTGAATTCTTTTCCATTTCCATCCAAATATAGTATCTTCTGATAATATTATCAACTTTCGTATCCAGTCTTATCTGTAATATTTTCATAGATATTTTATAATCCAGTTTATTAAGTATTATTGACCTCCAATTTCTTATATCATCTTGAGTCCCTTTCTTCCACATAAATTTCATCACTCTAATACATATCTCCTCTTCCCTAAATCCTTCTTCTAACCATTCATTTAACACTTGTATAAATACTTCTTTTTGGAATCCTTCATATCTTTATACATATGATATTATATCCCATCTAAACTCATTGCATATTCTAAATTTACCATTCTTAACACATTATTAAATTCTTCCATTGTTGCAGCTTTTTCTATTGCTGTATTATCTTGTTCAGCTAATTTTTTAACCTTCTGGGTCTATATCATTTCATCGAAGTGACACTTCAATGAGTATCATTTCATCAGAAATGCCATTCATCGTATTCCGCACATGTGGTGGTCTGTGCCCCCCCACCCCCCACTAATTATATATACCAACTCCAAGATCGTACTACAGTGGGGAAAGGGCAAATTTCCCTATCCTCACTATACCGTAATCTCAGTATGAACAGTTCAACAAATGGCATGTTTGATGTAAGTAGAATGAAAATGCTATTTGCTGAACTGATTTTTCACTGAAATGATATGGACCCTAATCTCTCACATATATATTCAATCTGTCTTATATTTTTTAATATTCTGTTCTATATACTGCTTTACTGCATTCACCTTTTGACTCCTTACTTTCTCTCCTTTCTTATTTTTTAACTCTCTCATTACTGTATGTTCCTCTCTTATTAACCCACCCAAACATGGTGCCACATCTTCTTTCTTCCCTTGTAAGAAGTTTGTTTGTTTATATAAATGTTCTTTAATCTTTGTTTATTTAACTCACATATTTCTCTTTATACAATTCTTTCTTATTACTTCTTATCTTCTCCATTTGCATCCTTACTTTGTTATACTTTTTTCTTTCCCTCTAATCGTTTCACTTTTTACCATTCCACAAAACATTTTGGATTTTGAAATGTGTCCACCATGCTGTCCACTTCAGATAAATCTCTCATTTCTACATCATCTGTTCACAACTAATTAATCATTTGACCCCCTTCTTCATCTATTTGTTTTCATTTACTCTCTTTATACCTTTTTCCAAATTTTATATAATCCTTTTTTTAATTTATAACCAAATTGTTAAATAATCAGAAAAACTTCAAATGTTTGTACCTTCTTGTATGATACTAAAGCTGTCTGAAATTATGAAATAATTTATTTCTGCCTTAAACTTATTTTTTTTCATATGTCCATAGATTTTTCTTCTATACATACAACTTTCTTTTTTATTACTTCCAGTAATGCTTTTACATCCACTCTCCCTTCCCCTTTTTCCTTATATCAGAATTGATATTACCTACCATCATTATGTCTGTAATGGCACTTACATAATAAAAAATAAAGGTTTCTTCTCTTGCTTTCATTTAACAGATGCATATATAGCAAGAATTCTATACACCTGCCTTTCCTATCTTACATCTATAACTATTATTTTCCCCATTATCACTATAAAATCCAACACTTTGATTGATGACTTACATAATACTATTATACCTGAACATATCTCTATACCTATATTCCAGATGATTTCACCCCACACAACCTTTCTGTTTGTAGTCTCTCATTTTCTGACAATATTCTTATGGCTTCTAATATGATATATTCATATCTAATTTAGCACACCATTCTAATACACCTATTCAATGATTTATATTATTAATGCTATTAAAATGTACTGCTAATATTACCAGTGATACATTTTTATAATATTTGCACTCTCTTAAAAAAAAACTACCCTTTTCCTTTCTAACTCTATTTTATGCTTACCTCTAGAAATTTTCTTTTCCTATCTTTTACTTTTTTCCAGTTGAATTTGTCCTACCTTTCATTGCTCTCCAATTATTTTTTTCTTCTTCATTTATATCTGACATCCTTCCACTTCCTTGCTTATCACTTTTTCTTTCCTTAGTTCTAGTACTTTCTTTATCTCATTCTTATTTACTTGATTTTCTTCCACTTTTTCTTGTTTTATTTCTATTGCTTCATTTTGATTAGTTTCTTTATCAAATTCTAGGTCTCTCTCTTCTCCTGTTTTATATTCTTCTATATTTTGCTTGCAATCAATCCATACATCTCCTGACTTCTCTAATTTAAAACATTTGAAATCATATCTTTTGTATCATGCCCCACTTTTGCACAAATGAAATATCTTTGTTTATCACATTCATTAATTAAATGTTCATTTTCTCCACAAAAAAAAATGCTTACATCTTTATTCCCAAATATTATACCTAACACAGAAATTTCATTTATTGAAAAACATATACCCCTGATCTTTACAACATAACCTAAACCTTTACTTTTCTCTTTATTTAAAGTTATTGATATCATCCCTAGACACTCATTTATGCAAATTATTTATTTATTTCTTTTACATTTGTTGACCAGGATTGTCCGACTGAGCCAAAGAGCCCTTTTTCAGTGGAGGCCCAGGGAGAAAAGCTCCAACATATTATACAATTGTCATTATAAATTAGCATTAAGCAGCAATGTTACAGGATTATTACAAGCAAATTATTACTTCCCTTATCTAAATTTTGTTTCTTTTTTTTCAGTTATTATAATGTCATCTGCATATATTAACAGAACTGGAATTCTTACTCCTTAAGGTGTTATATGTCTCGCCTCCTTCATTTTGTAATTTACTTCACATACCGTCACATTCATAACTAATGCAGAGTACACAATTCATTGGACATCCTTGTCTTACATGACTTTTCATATGCACCTCTTGACTTAACCAGCTATTTACAAGTATTTTACTATACAATGACATGCATAATTTCCTCTCTCTCTCTCTCTCTCTCTCTCTCTCTCTCTCTCCCACTTATATTCTTTCATTACTACCATTAAGATTCATGTCCATTTCTGTCAAATGCATTATTAAGGTCTCCTATCATGATTTTTGCTTCATCCTTTCTGTTCATAATATTATCCACAGTTTCTCTATCATTAATAATACTTGACAGCCCTTCCTGTTTATACTATCAATGGTATCTTCCATATTTTCCATTTTAGTTTCAAATCCCTTTTGTATTATTTTTGTAAAGATCTTATAATCATTGGTAGTCAGTACTATTGTTCTCCAGTTTTTTTTTTAATTCTCTTCTATCTTCCTTCTTCCATATGAAATGAAGTATTCCACTACATAATTATTTGTAAATAAAACCTTCATTTAACCATTCATTCAAAATCGTAAAAATATTTTTGCCACTTGTTTACATTTCAAAGATTTCATACCCTATTGCATCTGGGCATGCAGCGACATCTACATTTACTTGTCCTAATACTTTATTTAGCTCATTTAAAGAAATCTCCTTTTCCAACTCTTTATTCTCTTTCCTCTGTTAACTTTTTTACTTTCCATGTTTTTTTACTACATTCTTTTTTTCCTTTAAATATTTCTTGTACATTTTGTTCTACACTCCACTAATCTTTTCCTGAGTTCTTTCTATTTCTCCTTTTACATTTTTCTCTCTCTCATTACACTACCATCTTCCTTTGCTAATCTGTGTAAGTAACTCAATACTTCTCTTTTTTCCTTGTAAAAATATCTTTGCTTATATAATATTTGTAGAATTTGTTCTTGATTTCTTTTATGTCTTTCTTTTTCTCTGTCAAAGCACATTCATTCATTATTTTCTAAATCTTCCAATACATCATATGTTCTTTTATATTTTCTTCCTCTAGTTTTCTCACATCATATTGCCACTGCAAAACATTTTTTTATATTTTTCCATAAATATCATCCACCATTCAGACCATTTTTTATAAAATATGATCATAGTAATATGGTCTTTCCATAACTGTATAATTAATCTCCTTTCTTTTTCATTCCATGCTTTCTCATTTATCCTTTTTATTCCCTTGCCTATTTTTATATATTCCTCCTTTTCCTTTATCTTTAGCCATGTTGCAAGATGGTCAGATAATCTCTTTTCAACTACCTCCCTTTCTCTTAAACAAAACCTTCTGACACTATAAAACAATCAATTTCAATTCTATACATACCCTTTTGTACTTTCATGAATTTTTGCCTAACATTTTAACTTAACCACATCCTATAACTTCTAACATTTTTGTTATATCATTTCCTTTCTTTTGATGCTTGCTTCTTAAATCACAATTAAAGTTTTCTGTTTTTGTAATTTTCATATTTATCACTGCATAGTCTAAAAATCTGATTAAATAAGCCTTCTCTTTCTTTACAATTAGTAGAAACATATAATGTTATAATTTTATATACTTGTTCTTTCCATTGTAGACATACAATGGTTAATATTCCCATTTTTGCTAAGTTACACCTAACATTTTCTGTCCCCAGGATTCATGAAGCTCGATGCAAGGACGGTTTTAGCCTTGTGCCGAGCATCCTCCTTACAGATGGTGCAGTAGCACCATATGAATATTTATGAGGGCGCGCTGCCGCACGCTTGACGTGCACAGGAAATGTGTGCGAGTGCAGGGGGTGTGTTTAAGTGCTCTATGGAGGCTTAAACATACCCCCACAGATGCACAACCTACAATGCTTACAATTAGAGCCAGCCTCTAATAGTAAGCAATTAATTCGGTGTCCGTGGATACTGAAATGTATGCTAAGCATACAAGAGTGTCCACGAATACTGAAATAAAATCAAAGTAGTAAACACACAAGCATATAATGGAATGTTGAGCCCCGTCCCTAAAACTATCACAATTAGATTCTCCGAGTCCCTATTTTAAATTTGTATTGCTTCATTATTGAAAGTGTAAGCGAAGCACAGCATATTTGCACGTCATTGCCCTCTGCTTAGCATAGCTTACACATCAAAATCATCCTAATAGTAAAAAACATGCAGAAACAACGTTAACGTCAATAGCGTAGTGGTTAGAGCATCTGCCTAACAAGCAAACATTCATGGTTCAAGTTCCACTATAACACATATCATTTTCCATGTGGAATGTGTATATTCACATATTTATACATCTTTTTGCTGTATAACTACATAATAACATGTAAATGTGAACTGGAGTACTGCATGAAATGTTTAACTAATGTCATTCAATCAAAATGGTAGTGTCATAATGAATAAGGCACTAGTAAGTAGGTGTAAGCACAAATAAGCAATAGTAAACATATAGAAGTACCATTAAGCAAGTCTAAGTGCGTTTGAGTGGGTGTAAGCAGTGTCCACACACATTAAGCATAGTAAAAGCTAACTGAATTTAAGAAACTCTAATTTGAAGATAGCACACGCACACACCCTCTCACAATCACTTAAAAGTGCTTTAATCACACTTTATCCAATGGCCCTTGTTCTGGCCAGCAACAAAATAAATGGCCTCTGCAAAGGTCAAACCCATGACACTTCACACCACAGCCAATGTGATTTATCACTAAGCTATGGCAGATATGCATAAATCTGATGTTATCACAAACATACCATCCAGTACAGTCATGCAACAGCATAGGAAATGTATATAATTATGTAGATGTATGTGCATGCATAGGTACAGATATATAATATACACACATATATATATATATATATATATATATATATATATATATATATATATATATATGTATATATATATATATATATATATATATATATATATGAAGAATGAACACAGTGACAATAAAGCATACAAAAAGAATGAGAAGGAAATCAACAGCAACTCCAGTATTATTTAGTGTCATCAGCTTATGTCATATCAAGCTGGGCAGGGGTGAGCAAATCACTGCTACTCACACCACAGGCAGGATACTTCCAGTGGGAGGAACATTGTCGATCTGCTAAGTCTACTTTACAAACAGTCACAAAGTAGTCCCTGGTGGGATTACCCAAAAATTGCTAGGTGGTGTGGACTTCTGACCATTACACAAACAAGGGCAAGTATGTTCAAGGACCAAATGGTGGGAGAGCCTGATGATACATGGGTTGGGACAACATATGTGTAGGGTCCCTAACGCTGAGGAGAGGGCAATGTGTGGAGGTGTGTTATGGCCGTGCTAGCAAACAGAGAATGGATGGTTTGCGTGTATGTCGAACTCGGGTGGGATGGAGGAACCATGGGTATGAAATTATGGATCCAGGCATGTCAGGGTTTTATTGGCCTGGTTCTAACTGGACTGCCTCGTGGAGGTCAGCGAGTTTGTTAAAAGTATATATGCATACACACATGCATACATCTATATGTAGATGTACATTCCTTGTAACACATTCATTCCTTTTGCAGCCATAAATAACATGAATGTGCCCCTACAAACCTTGACAGTAGATAGAATAATAGGTTGTGCATAAGAGGGAAGGGATTAATCTACAAAAATGCATAAGTGTGTACTTTGTCCGAAGTCAGTGCTGTTCTCTAAAAATAAAATGTGAGGGCTTTCTCACTATGAAATAGTGGAATCATTCCTGTGATCTGACTGCTACGGCAACACAATTAACTAAACCGGTCCTATTTGTAATATAATTTCGCCAAACTCGTACATTAATAGCTCTCATGTGTAACATGTGTGTTACCACATAGTCATAGTTATTAATTTATTTGTAGTGTCTTGTTAATGACAGTAATGATGCAAGAAGTATAGAGTCTAATCTTGAAATAAAGACTTGTGTGTCCCAGGTGGGACAACCCAAAAATTGTGAATAGTGTCCTATTGGTCATTCATTTCACCCATGTTTGTGGACAAAAGTTTGGGATGTCTGAGGATACGTGGAGTGAGTCAACCCATGGGATGGGTGTACATGAATAGGGAGTGGCCAATATGTAGTGGTGTGGATACACCATGTATCCAACTGGAAAATGGATGAATGCTGTGTCAGTGAAGTGTTGGGGTGGGTGTTTGGGGAACTAGGATCCATGGGTATATGGGTATATATGCAAGTGAAGCAGCACAGTAATAGTGTAGTGGTTAGAGCATCCACATAACGAACAGACATTCCCGTTCTGAATCCCACTGCAGCACATACCATTTTCCATTGGTAATCTGTATATGAACATATTTTGACATCTGTCTGCTGTATAACCCGCATAATATCAATTAAAAGTGAACTGGAGTGAAGTGTCAGTGTCATAATGAATAAGGCACTAGTAAGCAGGTTTAAGCATAAGCAGTAGTAAGCATATATAAGCACCAGTAAGCATGTTTATGTGCGTTTGCAGGGGGGTATGCATTGCCTACACAGATTAAGCAAAGTAGAAGCTAACTGAGTGTAAGAAACTGTAACCAGAGGTTACAGACACAGACATATATATATATATATATATATATATATATATATATATATATATATATATATATATATACACATATATATATATATATATATATGTGTGTGTGTGAGTGTGCGTGGATATACACAGATATACAGCTATGATAGGAAAAACCCAAAGTGTATGACAGCAGTCTCAAAACATGTTGCTTTAACAACTGCATCTTGTCAAGCCTGTACGTAAGACACAGGTCCCGTACATGCTAATCTACAAACATACCATTGTAAAATATAACGCCATTGGGTAGTGTAATAATACATGTAAGGGACAGACCACTGCAGTGAATATGAATGTTGTGAAAACTACAATGATTTATTAGTTGTTAATTGAACTCTCTCTCTCTCACCCCTAGCATATGTGCAAAAATAATCAATTTACACAACTCATTTGCTATGTCTGCACTCTTAACCTTTGTTGGGACATATGTCCTATTGGTATTTAAATATTCACATCTGTTTCTATGCATGTGCCATGTTAAAATACTCCCATATTGGTGGCCTGTTGTCATCAGTGAAACCTGCATGTTGTTGTAATGGCCACTGTTTACCCATATATGCATGTGTTCTGCCTGCTCAGCAGCTATTTTATATCTGGTGACCCGGATAATGGGAATATCTATGCATGCTGTTATAACTAATCATGAATGCTGTTAACTATTACTAACCCATATCTGTGTTAAACATGCTAAAACATAGCATGTATTGGAAGGCCGGTCCCAGTGGACCCACTTGTTCCACCTCAGCTGGCCATGGCACCGGTCACCAACACATCTGGGTCCCAGCTTGGGACCTCCTTGTCCGTTGGCCCTGCACCACCTTCAGGTGGAACCACCGCAGGGGATGGGGCTTGCCCCCCCCCCCGGGAGCGGACAGGAACCTGTCACCCATGGTACAGTCCAGGCCATGGTGTATAGGGAGCTTGACAGAGAAATTTGAGACCACCTATACCAGCTTGAGGGCTGAGTGGCGCAACTAGATGATGAGCCTGCCCCTTCTACACAGCCCCCAGCACAGCCACCTTCTGGGCTGTGAAGGTGCAGTGGTGACTGCCCATGGGTGGGGACTTCAGTCCCACTTTATCCATTTGTGGGCTCATGAGCTTGCGACTTCCAAACACCCCTCCCTGTTCAAGGTGTCCCCCCCACATGTGTCATATACCGCCCCTGTATGCGTCTTGTTTGTCTTGTCTGTCATCCTACCCAACCTATCCTCCCTGATCATACCTACTCTCCTTCGCCAACATCCCACTCTCACCTAAACATAAAAGAAAAAAAGGGCAACCTGTTCCTGCAAAAAAACATGCCCCATACATAGCTGTCCATTTCGCACACGTGTCCACTGGACACATGTAAACATTTTTAACTGGCATCACAACATACTATTGTTGTCCTCACCCCTCTCTCAGGGTTGTGAGTGTCCAAATGTACCGCCAAATTTATTGCATATGCACAGCCGTTGCTGTAGAAGAAATGGACAGCTATGGACCTTCCCTACACCCTTCCTGCACATCCCAAGCTACCTTGCCTACTGTCTTTCCGTCTTTATTCCCCTTTTTCACCACTTTCCTATCATCCCTTTTTTCTTTTCTTTTAAACAAATTAGCACGGGGGTAAGTGGGAGTAAGCACTTTTAAGCAGCAGTGAGCGGGGTTCAACCTGTTTGCATGGGGTAAGCACTGCCTACACAGGTTAAGCAATCAAGAAGGTGACTGAGTGTAAGTAACTATAACCAAAAGTAAACACTGCTTACCATCACGCAAACCTGTGCACACCTGCTCACAACTGCTTAAAAGTGCCTAAATCATTTCATATCCAATGGCCCTTGTTCTGCCCTGCAACAAAATAAATGGCCTCTGCAAGGCTCGAAACAAGGACCCTGCACACCAGAGCCAATGTGATTTACCACTACGCCATGGCAGATATACAGACATCGGATGTTATCACAAACATATCATCCAGCACAGTCATTCAACAGTATAGGAAATGCATTTCATTATGTAGATGTATGTGTGTGTGTTTATGTTCAGATATATATACATACATAGATATAGATATATATATAGATATATCAAGAACATACCATGTGACAACAAAGCATTAAAAAAAAATAAAAAGGAAAACACCAACAACTCCTTTATTATGTAGTGGTGTCCTATATAATATCAAGACTCCCTCAGACAGACATGTGTCATTAATACACGCAAACATTTGTACATTGCCCAAATACATTACTTTGAGCATTTTATTTACATTAACAAAGCAGTTCCTGTCCAAGTATTATGTGAGAACAGTACTCTTGCAAGGTGCTGTATGCAACATCATCATTAAAAAGTTAAATGGGGTAACCATAGAGGGACCAGTAGTGTTGTGTGTACACTGGATTCATCTGCATTACGTGTACTTGGAACATTTAGGAGTCATGTGCATACCAGGATCGTGTGCCTGAGAGAGGGGTGAGGACAACAGTAGCATGTTGTGATGCAAATAAAAAGGTTACATGTGTCCAATCGACACGTGTGTGAAATGGACAGCTATGTATGGGGCAGAAATTGTTCTGGGAACAGATTGGCCTTTTGTTTCCAGTTTTGTAAGGTGAGAGTGGGATGTTGGGGAAGGAGAGTAGGTATGCTCATGGATGATAGGCTGGGTAGGATGACAGACAAGACAGCATACATGGGTGGTATATGACACATGTGGGGGAGAACATCTTGGACAGGGAGGGGTGTTTGGCAGTCACAAGCCTATGAGCCCCCAAATGGAAACCGTGGGACAAAGGTCCCCACCCATGGGCAGCCACCACTGCACCTTCACAGCCCCAAAGGTGGCTGTGCTGGGGGCTGTCTAGAAGGGGCAGGCTCACCCTCCAAATGTGCCATTCTGCCCTCGAGCTGGCGTAGCTGGCCTTGAAACCCCTTACTGATCTCCCTGTGCACCACAGCCTGGACCGTACAATGGCTGACAAGTTCCTGTCTGGACCTGCTCCCAGTAGGGGCAAGCCACATCCTCAGTGGTGGTTCCACCTGAAGGTAGTGCAGAGCCAACAGAGGTGGAGGTCCAAGGCTGGGCCCCAGACATGCAGGTGCCCGGTGCCATGCCCAGCTGAAGTGGGACAGGTGGTTCCGCCGGGACCTCCAATCCCATACAGCCTATGGTGTTGCAGTTTTAACACAGATAAGGCTTAGTAATAGCCAGCAGCATTCAGGATTACTTACAGAATGAACTGGCACACCACCCAAGTACAATGTTCAATCATAGCCTCACCTCAGGCTTTGTGCCTGCTGAATGGTGCACAGTGATGGTTATCCCACTCCAAAAGGGGGGAGTCACCACAGACCCTGGGAACTACCACCCCATTAGCATTACAAGCCTGGTCTGCAAGGCCATGGAATGTATCATCATGGAACTTATAAACAAAGACATTGGTAATCTCCAAACTCTGGACCCCACCCAGTTCGGGTTTGTAAAAGGCAGATCATGTCTCCTAAACCTGACAGACTTCTTTGAAGCAGTCACCAAAGCCGTAGGCAAGGGTAAGGTGGTACACACAGCCTATCTAGATCTTGCCAAGGCTTTTGACACCAACCCCTACTCTGGAATTATAGATAAACTCACTAAACTAGGTATAAATCCCTATGTCACAAGATGAGTTGCCAACTGGCTCACTGACAGAACCCACACTGTGAAAGTAGCAGACTCCAAATCCGACTTCAGACCAGTGACAAGTGGAGTACCACAGGGTTCAGTCCTGGGTCCTCTCCTGTTTGGTATCTACTTCTCTGAAGTACAGGCTAACACAGAAGGTCTTTGCCTAATGAAGTTCTCAGATGACTGCAAACTAGGTGCCATAATCAAAATTCCTAACAATGTGGACATCCTACAAAAGGGCCTCACTGAGACAGATGCCTGGTGTCAAAGCCATGGCCTCAAGATCAATGCCAAAAAGTGCATTGTCATCCCCTTTGGTAAAAACTCTGTACCCATGAACTACAGCATAGGCGGTAGTATACTTAACACCGAAAGTGTGATAAGAGACCTTGGGACACAGGTGGACAGTAGTCTCTCCTTTGATAATCACATCGCCACAGTAGTCAGGAAATCCTTCTACATGGCACACCTCATCGCAAAAGGTTTCTCATCCAGAAAAAAAGAGGGCATTGTTCCCCTCTACTCATCACTCATTAGACCCATTATAGAGTACAACACCCCTTTTGGTATGTACCTCACATGATATCTACAACAACTGGAAAGGCCGCAGAAATACCTCACAAAGAGGATTACCAGCCACAAACAGATGCCCTACGCAGACCGTTTCAAAAAACTCCAGCTTTACTCCTTCGTATATTGCCTACTCAGAGGTGATCTCTGCCTAACATACAAAGCTATGTCAAACCCAGAGCTGTTGGACATGCTCCACTTAAAGAAATCCCAATCCCTCCAAGCTACATGCTCTAGGGACCTAAACCTTGTCACCACAATAAACAGAACATGCCGGAGGGATAGATTCCTGTCCTAGAGACTTCCCATACTCTGGAATAAACTACCTATCTATATCAAACAAAGCTCCTCATTAGCACTCTTCAAGAAAAATCTTGATGATTGGATGGGAAATAGGAAATTCACCCCAGGGATCACCTCTGTGGCTCTGCTCGACAGTAGCACAGGAAAATTATTTTCTTCGGTAGCAAAAGCCAGGGTACCTTTTTGGCTGGGCTTGTATAGGCCCCAGGGCCAATAGCCTAGGACCTACCTATGAACCTATGAACCTATGAACTTATAACAGCTTGCATAGATATTACCATCAACCCAAGACAATAGATGACACACATTTGCAGAGGGACCACAACATATGCATATATACTGCATGACATCTATCCAAAGCGTAGATGACTTGTGACTGCAGCTATGAACAGTGGCCCATTATTGGCATGTCACTGTGATAACCTCAGACAATGACTGTCATACCACTGTTTCATGTTACGTATGTCCAGTCAGGGATGCGATGGCAATAACTCTCATCACTGTCACCGTGTACTGACTGCAATCCTCACACTATGCTTCTGCAGTTCACAGATATGTGTTCTGTGAGTAACACAAGAAACAAATAGTTCCATACACTGACCAGTCCAGAGATAACCCTACAGATGGGGGTTTCCTCACAAATAAAGCACTGTCTTGTCAGTTATTAAAACATGCAGACTAGCCATTACCACACACAACCTGTTAAACTGGCAGTAGTCTGAATGAAGCATAGCTACACTCACATGCTGTAGTTATGTCTGACACATCACCCGCCTGTCTTTAAGCTATTTTCCACTGTGTATGTTGTTTGAGGAATATCCAGATTTCATCTGTGATGCTATTTACCAAACACCAGATCAAGGTTCCACTAACAGCGATGTCATGGGCAAACCCCAACATGATGTTCCTAGATAATGTACTGTGTTTCCATGCAATTGTCTATTGGAATGTCACCACAGCTGTTCCACATGTAATCAGCTAGAGGAGGACTGCAATAGGTGCAGAGGCCATTACCTGATCATGACCATCACTTACAAAACACAAGCTGCTGCTGAGCAGGTGTACATCTCCACATCCACCAGAGAGTGTGTGGGAGGGACAGACAGAGGCAAAGTACATCAGAGGAGGGCTAGGAGACTAAATCCTAAGCATCTTCTGTCACACACCTACTTATACAGGGGTTCAAACCCCTGAATGACTATCCATTACTATTACAAGTGCATGCAGTTACTCCATGTGCCACATAGCTGACATGGCATGCTGTAAGAACATATATGTGTGCTGGTGAGCGACATCTGCAATAGAGATATAGTAGACATACATTAGGTGTAGCACACATGGCTGTCCACATGAACAGATGTCATTGTCAACACAGCCACACTGAATAAGGGACTCAGACACATTGGCACACTTTGGCAGGCTCACAAATACACTTCCTAACTACTTAATTTGCCACACAACAGTAATGCACAGGTATTACATGCACCACAGGGGTTATCCTGAGGTTCTATGGGCTAGGGCATGTGAACGTGTCTGACATCAATCAGTATGCCAATGGTAGTTATACTGGGTGTGACTGTGGTTGGGAACATCATACCCCACACACAGACACAAGGTGCAAATACTGACATGCATGTGTGCATTGCTTCATGTGTGTGTAATGGTTGGCTGTGTAAGATGGCTGTACAAGGCTGGGTGAGAGGTAATCCTTGGCATCAGGCCACCTGACAATGGTCTGCAGTGTGGTTCAAGGGTGTAGTGTCTGCAATGTCCCACACAGATGGGTATTGTATTAACCATCCTGTCATCCTGGTTACTATTGTGTCTGTTTTTGCTAGTCCTTGACATGGACATTGCCTGGGATGTGTACGTTCCACATGAATGTACAGTGACATGTTTAAGTGTACCTGGTATGCCTAGCACATGTTATGTACACAGACTGTTATCATCAGATGTGCCAATCCTGGCCTGGTGTGGCAGGACCTGCTAATAGACAGCAGGTTGACCATGACCTGCATTGTTAGAATGCTAAAGGGATTCCCTGGTGTCAGTGGCATCTGTCCATACAGGGCATGTGTGTAAGGCATTGTATGTCTTTTGTGGATCACATTTGATGGCACCACATATGTTGCAGGCATCCAGTGGGGAACATAGTGAAGGTGCATTGTCTGCAATTATGTGCCTATTGTACTGGCGGACAGCCCTCTGCAGCCCACTGCAATCACACCATGCTTACTATCTGTCAACAATGTGCAGGATACTAGCAACATAGCGGGATATTTCTAGACAAGTGTGATTGTGTATGCCACATGGGTTCAGACCATATTCTGGGTAATAGTAGGGTTGCTTACTTTGTTCACCAGGCCTTTTGCCAGATGTAGGGGAATGGCTTGCCACCCCAGTCTCTTGACTAATTGAAATCTGTATTCTTCGTGAGGTGGACATTGTGACATATAATATGGCCACCATATAGGGTAACTACAAAACCCACTCCTCAACATGTCCAGTGACTAGACACTCACAGCCACATCCACACAGGATCTGACTAACAGTCGCACACAAACCTGCCATGTCTTGGAATAGAACTCCTACCTAACTAGTTTATCACACTACAGCATTACGCAGTTGTAGCATGTGTTAGGGAGATTACTGGTCTAGCACATCCCCAAAGGTGTATTTCAGAAGGAATGGCATCAGCAGGTTTACAAAAGTAGGGCATTTCAAATTTCCTGCAAGTGAGTAGCCCAAAATGCATTGCTCACAAAACAGACAGTGAGACACACACAAAACATCCACAACTGACATGTGTGGGTATAGAATCCATGACCAAGATCTACATCATATTACTGCATGGAGAAGTTATAGGATGCACCAGGAGGATTAGTAGGGAAGTTGTTTCCCAGAGGTGTATTTGACAAGGAATGAAATCAACAGGATTACGAAAGTAGGGCCTTGTAAATGTACTGTGAGTGAGTAGGCTATAATGCATTTCTCCCTACACAGAAATTGAAACACACATAACTGCCACGGTTGTGAATGGAACCCTACCACAGTTCTAAATCACAGTCCAGCAGTACGCAGTTACCTGACATGCTACAGAGATTACTGGGTTACAGAATTCCCAAGGTGTATTTCTAGGTGGGTGACATCAGCAGCCTTGCCAAAGTTGAGTATATGAATTGTAAGGAGTGTGAGTACTACTAAAAAGCATTGTTCCCTTCCCCAGCAGACAGACAGATGCACACACACAAACTTGTCAAGTCTGGGATTAAAACACCTACCAAACTAGTTTATCATACTACAGCATTATGCAGTTGCAGGGCGCACTACAGAGATTTCTAGGTTATGGCAGTCCCACAGCTGTATTTCTAGGTGGGTGACATCAGCAGCCTTGCCAAAGTTGAGTATATGAATTGTAAGGAGTGTGTATACTCTAAAAATGCATTGTTTTCTTCTCAGACAGACAGACACAGACAGTTGGCAAGTCTGGGATTAGAACACCGACCAAACTAGCTTATCACACTGCAGTATCACACTGTTACAGGACACACTATATGTTTCTGCTATGTTCTCACCTTATCTACAGATGTATGTCCATATATACCTATATAGATATAAATATCTGCTTACACATATATATAGCTATCTATATATCTCTCCCTTTCTTGCTCTCTCTCGCATATATATATATATATATATATATATATATATATATATATATATATATATATAAATACATATATATATATATATATATATATATATATATATATATATACATATACATAAATTTGTATCTGTGTAAACATTAATAGATTTTCACACACACATACATCTGCATGTTAGAATACATACTCTGTACTGTTGATTGACTGGGACGGATGATATGTTTGTGAATTCAGCAGGGTTATGCATATCAGAGGTGGCTTAGAGATAAACCCCATTTGCTATGGTATGCATGGTCCTAGGTTCAAGCCTGGCAGAGGTTGGTTATTTTGTTGCTAGGCAGAACAAGGGCCAATGGATACAGAGTGATTAAGGCACTGTAAAGCGGTTGTAAGCATGTTGTCAGACATGGTATGTCCGTTGAGTCACATGTGAAGGCACCATAGGTGGTGCAGGTGTCTATTGGGGAACACGGTGGAGGTGCACTGTGTGCATGTACGTGCATATTGGACAGATGGCTAGGATGACATGCCTTCTGTAGCCCACAGCTATCACTGCATAGTTACTATCAGTGGCCAATATGCAGTGTACTACCCACATATTGGCTGTTGCCTAGGTATGTGTCTGTGTATGACACATGGGTGAGTGTGTGCTCTGGGTAATAGTGTGGTTGCTAACTGTGATTGACTGGCCTTGATGTCACATGTATGGGTATGGCTTTGCACTCCAGCCTCACAGTGAATGTACATCTGTTATCCCTGTATGGTTGACATTGTGATACAGAGTACGGCCAACATAAAATATATGCAAAACCCCCTCCACATTGCCCACAGATGTCACACACACAACCACCACTACAGAGGATACAAGTCACACACACACGCACACACACGCACACACACACACACACACACACACACACACACACACACACACACACACACACACACACACACACACGTCATATTTGGTATTTGAACCCTTACCTAACTATATATCTTGCACTACACTAGTACACAGTTATAGTATGCACCACAGACATTACTAAAGTACTTCTTCCCCAAAGGTATGTCACAATGAATGACATCAGCAGGATTACCAAAGAAAGGCATTTCAAGTGTACTGCAAGTTGTACATGTCTTTTAGCTGCATGTACCTGCTGTTTACTGTCACAAAAACACATTTACAACTGCTTAACAGTGCCTTATTCAGTCCTACATGACATTATTAACAACCCCTGTAGGTCTTGTACCCTGGACCATGTAGACCATGGGCACTGGATTTACCACTAAGCTATATGGGTTACATACATGTTTTATGGTTTTTATAATACACATTTTACTGCAGGGATTCCACAGTACTGAAAACAAATGGGACAGTCACTTTGTGTACATATGTACAGTACCCTTGAATGTACTGTACTCTGTGAAACAACATAGACAAGTCTACATATGTACAACTGTTATAACTAAATACTAAGTACATATATGCACTTATGGGATGTGTACACACACACACACACACACACACACACACACACACATATATATATATATATATATATATATATATATATATACACAGACACTGGTATAGCCATATATATAAACATATCTGAACACCCTGTGTGACACAGAAGGGTTCCAAATGAATTGACGTGTGCACAAAACAGAGGCAAGTCTTGTATTATAACATTTAAATCTTAATCAGTTCACCAGAGAAGGGATGGTTGTTGTGTATGTGGAGTTTGGGGTGGGGAATGATGGCTAAGGAAATATCCCCTGGGGATTGTGGAGTTTGGGTGAGGGAATGATGGGTATGGAAATATACCCCAGGGACCACTTCTGTGTCACTGCTCGACAGTGGCACAGGAAAATAACATAACCAACAGTAGTCATTCTCGACTGTCTATTCTTTTCTATTCCTAACTATGTAATAATTTGTAGAGTCCACTCATCACAGATGACTACCATGGTGTGCAGCATGTTAAAAGACATAACACATGTGTATGCCTGGCTACAGGGTAGTCACACAAACACAAACACACAAACACACTTGCCAGTATTGTGCATACAAGTCTTGCCTATGTAAAGGTAACCAGTAGACTGGTATGCAGTTGGGGTATGTGCCACAGAACCCATACAATTACACAATCTGATTCTGCTTCTGAGCTGAGTGACATCAAGAACTGATTACTTGCAGTGGGGAGGGGGGAAGAGGGTGGTTTAGCAGATGGCAAGGATAAAGACCAGTGCAAAAGGTGGTTTCTCTTTGGAAAGCAGTAAAACCCACTGTCATGACAGGATGCAGACACAAAGACAGACACTCAGGCATTTGCTGACACACACACACACACACACACACACACACACACACACAGTTGCCAGTGTTGGGATCAGAACTCCTGCTTATCTACAGATCACTATTACAGTACTACACAGTTACAAGACACTACACAGAGGTTACACATTTCAAGGCAGTTAGAATGCCCATCTAAGATTGAGGACATCAACAGGGATACTGACAGTTAAGATGTACATAGCTGTAAACCTGTGTGTTTAAAGAAGGAGTCCATTACAACCTGTATGCACAAACAAGACACATCAATTGCAGGTAAGACATAGGTAGGCCTGAGAGGTATAGTTGTAGCACAACAAGCCCTGAACTGGAGTATGCTAATCTGTGGAATGGACAACTACTATCACTATACAGGGTTACAATGGTCATGCTCATACACATAGAATCACAGGACTAGTTTGAATGCATTGACTCCAAATACACAAGGTGACAGTGGGCATGCTTATACACTTAGTAGCACAGGGCCATTTGGGATGCACTCTGACTCCAACTACACAAGGTTATACTGGGCATGCTCATACACTTAGAAACAAAGGGCTTGTTTGGATGCATTGACTCAAATTACACAAGGTGGCAGTGGGTACATCACACAGAGCTGTTTGGGATGCACTCTGATTCTAACCACAGAAGGCCACAGTGTGCATGCTCATACACTTAGATGTACAGAACACTTGGGGAAGGGGCACCTTGTTTCCCCTTTAAACCCAAAAAAAGGAAGGCCAACCATTTTGTTGGGAAAATTGGGCCTTTTCATAACACTTAAAAAGAATGTAAAAAAAAAAAAAAAAAAGAAAAAAACTTTTGGGGTAAAATGGCCCCCTTCCCCAAAATTTGTAAACAAAAAACGGGGGGGGGGGGGGGGGGGGGGGGGGGGGGGGGGGGGGGGTGGAGGGGGGGGGAGGGGGGGGGTGGAGGGGGGTGGGGGTGGGGGGGGGGGGGGGGGGGGGGGTGTTTTTTTTTTTTTTTTTTTTTTTTTTTTTTTTTTTTTTTTTTTTTTTTTTTTTTTTTTTTTTTTTTTTTTTTTTTTTTTTTTTTTTTTTTTTTTTTTTTTTTTTTTTTTTTTTTTTTTTTTTTTTTTTTTTTTTTTTTAAAAAAAATTCCCACTTTTTTGTTTTGACATAACGGGTTTTACTACCAAACCTGAAGGGGAAAATTTATGCGGGTTTTAAAATGCAACAGTACATAAGGGTTTGTATTATTAAAGGAAATTTTCCCTCTCATGGTAATGACAAAAATATTAACAAAAACCAGGTGGATAAAAGTAAGCATTTTCCACCTTGCTCCCCTAAAACATCCCCAAATTAAAAGGTTGGGGCCCTTTTTCAACACAGGGCCTTATTGCCCCAGTTTTGGTACGGGGTGCATTTTCCCGTTTACCCCCCGGGGGTTTGTATTGCATTTTTGGGCAGGTGCCCACAAGTTACTCCCCTTTGGTAAACAAAACCCTGCTGCTGTCCGCCCCTTAATTACCTTTTAACCAAACAAATAGCCAAACATGTGGGGTGGAATGTTTAAAAACCAAGACCTGCCTGTTTGAATTTAAGGTTGCCGGGTTCCAGGGACTTTGCTGGGAAAAACCTTTTCCAGTTTTCAAGGGGGCTCCAAATTAAGGGGTGTGGAAATATAGGTCACTTTCCCCAATTACCATTCCCAAAGGAAAATTCCAAAAAAGGGGAATGTTTTTAACCATTTTAAGGGGAAAACCTAAAGGGGGAATATTGTTGTGGAAAACCCGGGCTGAAGGTCTTTTGGCAAAATGTACCCCCTTAAAACTCAGTGAAGGGGGGAAAAAGGGTTCCACCCATTTTACATAATAAACATCCAAGGTGAATCCCCAAATTTCACAAAATGGTGGTGGGGGGAAAAGGTTTGGTTGTATCCTCTTAAAATCCACCCCCAGGGAACTCCAAAACATTTTTAAATGTGGTTTAGATTCCACCAAAATTCCTTAAGGGGGACTGTTTTTTAGTACATAAACTTTTGAAAAGACCCTTCAACATTCCCAAATGTTTAGGGTGAAAAATCCAAAATTTTTTAAAGGCTTGCTTTTTGGGGTTGGGATGTTTACTTTAACACAAGGGGTGGGGTTTCCCCTTTCAGGTTGGAATGATTATAGGCCCGCCCTGGTTTTTACAACACCCCTACAAAAAAAGGGAAAATCCAAGCTTTGGTTTTTAAATTTAAAGGGGCACTTCATTAAAATGAAATAAGGGTACCTGAAAAAAACCCTCTTTTGAACCAAACAAAAACCCTCCCGGGTCCCATAAATTTCATATATCAAAAACCATTGGCAAAAGTCATTAGTTTTTGTACCAAATGAATCCAAAAAATCCCAAAATCAGGAAATAGGCCAAAGGTGTTTGACAGACTGGAAAATGTTGGGGGTTGTTGTTCCTATATTTTACAGGGGGGAATATTTTTTCCCTGTACACCTGTTAAACACTTACAATAATGTAAAAGAAAAACCATGGCAGGGGTTTGGGAATTAACCATTCCAAATGAAAAAAATGTGGGTGAATGGTTTTTTTTAAGCCACAGTGCCTGTTGTGTGTTGTGTGGTTGTGGTTTGTTTGGGTGTGGTTGTGTGTGTGTGGTTATGGTTTCCGGGTTCCCTTAAGGGGGCCCTGGTTCCAAGGGGAAATGTAAACCCCCTTTACCCATAAGGGAATTGTTTGTTGTGTCTTTTTGAAGGGCTTTCTAAATGTAAACTTAGCCCTGGGGTGGGTTGTTGTTTACCTACATAAAACCCAACATCCATTATTGAATCTAGTATTTCCCGGGTTGGGGGAATTTTTCCTCGACCTTGGGCCATTCTGATAACCTTTTTACATGTTTTTTTTAATTTCCCCGGGTGGCGGTCTTTTTTAATTGTTTTTTAGTACTATAATTGAATGACCTCCTTTGGAAAGGGGTTCTAAAACCCCCAAAGCGGGCAAATGGGTGTTTGCAAATTGTGGGGGGCTACTTTCGTAAATTTTCCTGAGGGTAAGGTGTTTTTCCTTTTCCAAATCCTTTTAAGGGAAGCGGTTTTGTTAATTTGGGGGAAACCCACTTTTCCACTGGGCCCTTTACCCTTCATAACACCCCCTTCTTTTAATTTCCCACTTCCAAAAAAAATATACCTTTGTGCCCCAAAATATGGATTGAAACCACTAGAACGGGTGTTTATTCACAGTATCAGGGTTTTTGGGCCCATTAGTCAGTTAAACATATTTTGAAAGTTGGGAACTGTGAGGGGAAGTAAAAGGCATGGCGGGGTTTGTCTAAAACCCCTGTAAGTGTTTTATTTTACATAGGGAAAAATTTTTGGAATCCCCCAGGGGGGGTTTTTTGGGGGGGGGTTTTGGTTTTGGTTTTGTTTTTAAACCTGTCGGGCCCCAAAAGTACTGATTTTAAAATTAGTAAAGGGAAAAGCCCCTCCCCACCACTAAAAAGGGAATCAAAATTTTTCCCTTTTATGTTAAATTTTGGGGCTTTCAACCCAAAGGGCATTTTCCCGGGGGTGGGTTTTTGGAATGCCAGGGATGAACCCCCCACATCATATGAAACGGGGTATTGTTTGCCCGACCTTGGGCCCTTTGCACCTTAAGGGAACCCTTGTGTGGGGGGTTTGGGCCTTTTATTTAAATGGGCAGGTTTTAAAGGGCCGTGTGTGTGTGAGGGGGTTTACTTTTTTTTCCCCTGGTGTGTTGTGTGTTTGCCCCCCAAAAGGGGTTTTTCGGGCTTCCCTGGCCTTTTTCCACGGTTTATTGCACTGAAAACCCACTTTTCCCTTCCCCCCATGGTTTCCAACCTGGAATGCCCCCACCAGGGGTTTCGGCCCCCAGGCAATCCAGTTTTGGGGTTTTGGTCTTGATGAAACTTTTAAATTTGGGAAGTTTCCCTGTTGGGAAACCTAAAAAGGACCAGGTTTTGAAAAGCCTGGGGTGTCCTTTAAAAGGGACACAACTGAAAACCTGCTCCCCACACAGGGGAATTCATTGAAAGAGGGGAAAACCTTCAACATGATTTTACGGGTTTTTCCACATGCCTGTCACCCCCAAAATGTTCCCAAAACAGACTTTGGTTGCTTTGCCGGGTAAAACCTCCCAAAAATGCCCCCCCAAAATTTGTCTTCCAAAACCCCCCGGGCAAGAATTGAGCATTTGAAACCGGAGGGTTGTGGAAAAAGGGGAATGGCACCCCCCTCTAAGCCCGGGGTTTTGTTTCCCAAAGGGGCCTGGCCGGGCCCCATTAATAAAACATCATTGGGGGGACCACCAGGGGGATGTGTATGTTTCGGGGTTTTGGGGGGCCCAAATTTTTTCCTTGGGGGTTGGGGGGGGTTGTGGGAATCACCGGGCCCATTTTGGGGGCCCTGGGTTTTATTGCAGGAAACCCCTTAAAAGGGGGTTTAAAAATTCCCCGGGGCCAGGCCCCCAACCCCTGCCTTCCACAAAGGCCCAAGGGTGTTTGGGGTATTTTGTAAAATGAGGAACTGTTGGGGGAAATGGGGGGAAACAGGTGGTGGCCCTTGGGACAGACAGCCCCTGCCCCCTCCCTGTCCCTCCCCCCCAACTTTACCATGTAAAAGTCTTTTGGGGCCCTTTAACATAGGTGGACCCAGGAGCCCACCCCCCTTTACACAACACCTGTGGGGGCAGAAAAGGGAATTTCCCCCATTCCCCCAAGTTATCCAAAACACCAAGAAGGGTGACACAAGCCCGGATGGCAGAAAGAAGGACAGCAGCCCCAAAACCCCCCAGATTTTGGGGGCCACAGCAGGCCTTGTTTTACACCCAAAAGGGCTTTGGGAACCCCAGCATGTGTATGGCAGGGCATTTCCCCAGACCTTATGGGGTGGGAACATCCCTGGGGACAAAACCAGCATTGGCTGGGTTGGGGGCAGGCACACCTTCCAATTAATTTGTTAGCTCCCACCCCCTGTTTCCACCATTTGGGGGTTGTTGGGTAGGTTAGGGGGCCCAAAGGGCAACCAATGGCACTTTTCCCCCCTTGAAAACCCTGCCTTTTTGTCAACATACCATAAAACCATCTGACCTGGGGGCACTCCACGGGGGATGCGGGGGCCCAACCCCAAATTGTGAGGGGCAGACAAAAAGGGAAAAGTTATGAAAACAGGCCTAAGCCCAGGCAACCCCCGCAGCGCAACAACCGACAAAAGCACAAAAACAAAGGAAAAGGGCACTTTTTTTGGGCCCCCAATGGCTGCCCTCTTTGAATGGGGGCCACAGCCCAAAAGGGTTTAAACAGGTTACACCACCCTGATGTTTTTGGAAAAATGACCTTCCAAATTTAAGTAGTATTACTTTCCCCCTTTGTTGAATTTGTGTTGAAGGAATCCCCAAACCCTGAACACAAGGGTGCCTTTAAAATTTAACATGATTTTTTGGGTCCCCAAACCCCAACTGTTAACAACCCATGGACCTTTCACCCCCTGATGCTTTGTTTGGCCATCCCCAAAGTTAAGGACATACGAAATTTGAGTAAATTTTTTTCCCTACCCCATTGAAAAAGGGCATCATTTTGGTTAAACTTTTTTGCTTCCCCGGGGTGAGTTACAGAAAATTTCTTTGGGCCTGCCCCTGTTTAATCTTCCTTTTTTGGAAGGGTGCCCAAAACCGCACAGGTTAACATAAACCCCTAATGTGGGAATGTTAACACAGGTTTTCATTTTTTGGGGTTTTAATACAGATACATGCAAAATTGCCCAAATTCTGAGGAATTGCCCAACAGGGAATTTTACTCCAGGGCCCACTGCCATTTTTGTACCCCACAGAAATACAGTAAATTCTGCCCCAGAAGGTAAATGTCTGATTGGGGCCTATGTGGTTCATTTGTATTTGGGGCAACACATTTTATGATTTGGATACTTTTTAAGGGGGAAAAGCCAGGGGTATACACACTCCCAAGGGGAATGTTAAAAGGGAAAATGGGGGTTGATAATGCCTTAAAACCAAGCTGTCCCCAACACCCCCGGGAAATGATTTTAAGTTGTGCCCCACACGGGGCAAATCCCCAATTTACCCCAAAGGGGAAGTTGTATTGGGGTGATGTTTGAACAGGGTTTTTGTAAAACACATGAAATTTTTACTGTGGTGTTGTTTTCATGCCCGGGCCACCAAAAAGGGGCCATTTTAAAATTGGGGTTTTGTCCCAAAAGGTTGTGAAGGGCATTGTTTAAGTGTTTCCCATTGACTTTACACCCATAGTTGTATTGTACTGAAACGGGGTTTTAAACCAGACAAAGGGTGGTATGTTTGGGGATTAGGATTTTTCATGTTTTGCCAATGGTTGTGATCCCCCACTTTACATGTCAGGGGCCCCATTAATACCCCCATGAATTTTGCTTCCATGGGGGAAAGGGGTTAAAATAAACAAGGGGGGTTTTTGGGGGTGGGTTTTTTAAATTTTTTAGCCCACAAATTTAGGTGTGTGTGCATTTTGTTGAAAATAGAATTTTTTGGGGTATTCCCCTTTGTGTTGCTGTCTGTGGAACATGTTTACGTGAACCACACCCCCAAAACCTTTGTAAAATGCCCAAAATCTGGCAATGACATTTGAAAAGGGGTGATTTTCCACAGAAAGTTTACTTTTGTAATTCTGTGAATTGCTTTTTCCCTTTTGAAACCTGAATTTTTCATTATTTAAATCACCTCACCCATTTTTCCAATTGTCAGTTTGCCAAGGGGCCGGGAAGAAATTTTTCATATATTTTTTTCCCAATGGGAACCCATGTTTTTAAAGGCCCTGTATATATTAACAAACCCCCTCAATTTTACATGTGTTAAAGGGCCACATGGCAGAAAATGCAAAATATGATCGGCATTATCAACCTGATTAAAAAATTACCTGAAACATGTGTCAAAAAAGGGCCAAAATGGGGTGCAAGGCATTTTGATCTTTACCAATGTGTGATAGCACATGCAATGTCATGTTAAAATGCCTACAAAAACTATATTGGGTATGCACATCTTGCAAAAAGGAAACAAACTATAGTGTGGCATTGTGCATACATGCCTTGCATAGGGTTTTACATTAAATTGTACAGTAACACATGTAACATATGAAAAAGTTGTTTTGTGCAGTAGTGACTTACCAGGCAACTCCCCCAGTGGTTGTGAGACCCCCACCTCCACAATACCAGCTAAAGCTTGTGGATGGAGTTCTGCAGGTTGGCCAGTAGCTCCTCAGACATGTGAGGGGGGCTGGGTGAGGGGCCCCCCACCTGTTGCACCTTTTTCCCCTGGGATTGCATTTGCCCCCTGTTTCATCTAATGGGGTTTGGGGGCAGTTTGGTGCACCTGCTGATAGGTGCTTTTCCGCCAACATCATTTACCCTCCTGCAAAGTTCCTCCCAGGGCACCCCCTGTGTGCTTTGGGCACATGGCTGAAGAGTGTTTCATGGTTGTAAAGGAGGTATGGAATGAGGACCTCATCCCCCAAAGGGGTGTATGGTGGCAGCCTGGCACATGGCATACCTGGAAGACATAATGATGGAGACAGGTCACAGTAACTCACAGAAAGTACGGGTACAGCTGACATACATGTGTATCACATTTTTTAAAGATTACAAATATGTCTTTGCAAATCTCATGACACTAACACCACTCACAAAATTTGACACTTACTGGTGATTTGATGTTATCACCATATATGTGTGTGTCGAGTGATGACATTGCTCATACTGCCTGTGGATGTCTTGATGTGGGCATATCTGTTTGTCTGTACTGGTGTCTTTACCTATCAGCATATGCTTGGATGTGTTCAGATTAATGCAATATACCTTAATGCTGTGTATATGTCACATATATAGTCATACACAGCCTTAAGGGACGTGACTTGTGACCCTGCAGACTTGCTTACAGAAATTTTTACATGTATGTGTGTTTCCATATACATTTACATAGCACTGTACAGCTGTTTAACATCCTGACATGTATATGTGTTGCACAGGGAAACACATGGGAAAATTTAGCTTGATGGTATTTGCAGGGTTGGATATCAACTATAGCATGTATGGTCATAGTGAACTAGTAGGCTATATGCCCTGAGCCATCTATGAGCCTAGGCTGAAAGGTTATCTAGCTGTAGCCAACAGACAGGTAAGTTTCAGTGGCCAGTTCAAGCAGTGCCACAGACCTGATCCACAGGGTTACCTATATATTTGCCATGCGGTCCTCACACCATGTCTAAAAGGGGGAAATGTGCAGCTTTGCTGGACAGGGATGCATAGTATGGCAGGGTATGTAAAGTGTATGGGACAGGGATCTGTCAGGCATGTTATGATCCTTGTACTAGAAAGGTGGATGTCCAGGGTTGTTTTATTTGAAATCAGGAGGGAAGTGTAGCATGTCCAACATCTCGGGTTGGACATGGCTTTATTCAGGGTGGAATCATGCTACATAGTGGAGCTAGGGTTTGGGAAGGCAGGTGGCCACTGAACATGGCCAATAACCCTTAAAGGAAATATGTGATCTATTATGGGTCCAGTGTTGAGTATGGCTGAACAATGATCTCTATATTCATGGATGGCACCCTGTCATGATTAGGGGTGCCACTTAGACTACTTGACTGGTGTGGTGAAGTGACTATAAAAGGGAAAAGACTACTGTCCAGCTGCATCCGATGCACACAGTTGCCATTATTTTGACTGCTGCCTAGGTGGTAGTTCATGCGTACATGGTTTGTAACATGGGGGATGACAATGCAATATGTAGCTGTCAGATTGTGGCCATATGTCACACCCAAAATCTGCCCCCAAAAAGGCCCTTCTGTATGTTGCCCGCACCTCATTGAGTCAACTATTGCTCTAGTTCATAGTCTTTTAAAACTTCAATAGGCAGATGCCTTCTGTGTTATTTGGTTGGTATAGATAACAAAGGGGGGAGTACCAGGAATGAACCCTGTATTACTGTAGCTGGCACTGGTTTGATGGGGTATTGTCAGACACCTTCTGTAGTGTTGGTTCTGCCAGCAGTCCAGTTGCCAACCAATCCTGTGACATAGGAATATACACCTAGTTTACTAAATGTAGCTGGAACACAGTATGGGTGATGGTGTCCTAAGACCGGGCAAGGTCATTTTGCTTGTGAATAAACCCCACTGTCATCTACATCTGTACTGACTACATCAAATAAGTTGATCAAGGTTCATGGCCTTACAGACCAGACTCAGCAGGGTAGTGGCACTTTTTCCCCATTATCAGGGGTTTCCCCCCTTTGGGGGGTGTGATCACTTTTTCTGTGCAACATTCAGTGTGCACACGGCCTGAAATGGACCTATAATTGAACATGATGTGTATGTGGAGAGCAAATTGTTCTGACATTTGTGTAGGATACACCCTGGGATGTTGACAGGTCCCATGTAAGCTGTATGTAAGGCTTTAGAGAGTGCAGCTTGTACTTCCATAGTTGTTATTACAAGGGCTCTGTAGTGTACATGGATATATAAATATGTGTACCTGTTGGGGGGAGGTGAGTGTGGGTTTAGGCTATCCGAGACCCTATCTGGATGAAAAATTGCTATTTCTGTAGGTGCAGTATTTCCCATGCCATAGTGCTGTGAAAGGGTCTTGTTGCCATTACGATTCATGACACAGCTATAGAATGCTCTATGGTTGGCCACATAATATGTGGCTGATTAGTTTCACAATAGCTTTGTGTGGCTTTATATGGTGTATCTGCATCTTACTGAGGCTGACCAGGGATCACCTCGACTCATGTGTTTCACTTTTGCAACAGTTACTACCTTCTGTGGTACAGTTTAAGGGGGGTACCACCAGTTTGCCTTCCTGTTTGTTTTTGGGGAATCTTGGTTTTGTTTCAATAAATCACTGCACTTATGTGAGTGCTTAAAGTGCATTTGTGTAGGAGTCAGCATTTGCACATGCATTGCCCATCTGCAGGGGTGCCATGACAGTCACCACTTCACTCTTAAAACATTTGGCTTTGGAGACTGACTATGTAGCATACTGTTAGCCCTGTTTGTGTGACTAGGGGATCCAGGTCATTGGGGAATAAAACCAAACATGCATTGAGAAAGGTGTTGGTACATGAGGAGTCTACCCAGTTCATAATGGGATAGTTGAGAATAGCCATTATTATGGTTTTCTGTCTCAAACCTAATATTCCCCATTACAGCACAATATGACAGTTGGGAATTCTGAGGCATGGTGGGTGATCTGCCCAAGGTGAAATTTTGGGATTCCACTTTGGCAAAAAGGTAGTTGCTCAGCATAATGCATCTGAAGTTATCAAGTGCAACTAGGGGTTACATATCCTTCAGGAATATGGACACACCTGGGGCCTTGTGTTCCAATAAAGGATAATGGCCAAGAGGTGAGGTATGTGTTATAACATGGTCATGCAGGGTGCTCCCAGGCTTTGAACCATATCTCAGTCACTGCACAGATATGTTCTCCATGTTAAGGATTGACAAAGTGAGTCCATATTGATTTCTGAAATGTATCAGTAGCAAACCCACAGTTTATTGCTTGGCTGTCCCTGTTACAGCAGTGGACTTCACTTGAACTTTGCATGATGAAGGCACTATGGGGAAGCATCCCCCTAGCCAGTACCAGTTTCCCCAGGGTGGGTGCGGGCCCCTGTCTGGCAAAGCATCATGGTCTGTCAACCATGTTATCCCAGGCAGAGATACGGGATACCCTTTGAATTACACCAGTACATTAGACAATTGTGGAATACAACCCTTTTTGTCCCTGTACTGCAGTATCATTCTGGCCAATGGCAGAATTACCCCCTTTGGGACTTTGGGGCTACAAGACCTGACAGTTCCTACATGTGTGTTTCCATGCAGCCAGGCTACTGATCACAGGTCCTGCACAAAAAATGGAATATACCAGAGCCATGTGTATAGTTAAAAAGGTGGTCTGAGGTATGGGTATGTTAATCATGGCAGACAGGCAGCTGACAGTATGTTTGCCCTCATAGTTTGGGTTTTAACATAGTGCTAGAGTTTGCATTCACAAATGAGTACTGTTGGGCATGGGACTTGTTCTGAGGTGGGCACAATTATGCAAACTATGTCATACAGTTTGTGTATTTTTCTGTCTATTCCAGCTTGGGAGGTGTCTTGCTTGGCCAGATACTTAGAAGCCTCTGTGAATGTGTGTGATTTAGGGTTTATGTGGGGTGTCCTTACTGTGTTCTGGTAAGGGTATGTGTTGGGGGGATGAGATCATTTTTAATTAAACCCCATGACTGTCCAGTCCCGTCATGGCTGTAGACTGGCCTTCAGCTTACCCCTTTGCTGCATCCCAGACAATGTGTGGGGTTGGGTTTGGGCAGTGTACATGGGAGATTACATTCCCCCGGATGGCCACATACACAAAGCTGACATTAGTAAACACCAGTAGCTGACTAGTGGACATGCCTGTATGAGCATTCAGTACTACAAATACCAAGTACTGTTTTTTTACTTATTGCTTATGAAGATGTTTTTGACAGTGATGCTCACAAGTAAATATTTTTGTTATGGACACAACACTGGCTTTTCAGAAACATGTAGCTACCTTTAGCAGCAATCCTCCTGAGGAGCACATCACATCCTGATAGTTGATTACAGATGATGCAAGTGTCAACAGGTCTGTATCCTTTTCTTTTATACTCACATATCCCCCGAACCATGAGCTCTGTTGGACATAACCCCCCCCCAAACAGAGTCAAGTATCAATAGACTCCTGCCACAAACAACATGATCAGGATATAATCAGATAGTGTAAGCCATCACCTATGAAGCAGCTATTAAATGGGCAGAGTCTCCTACATCTTACACTCCTACTGCAGATGTTACACTGGAGTTAAAGATGATATGCAACTTTTTTCATTAACCCGTACTGTGCACAACCTTACATACAGTATTTGCAAGTGGCTGTTAGGTTGGCAATGAGAGGTTAGGCTAAAAAACCTGAAAGTTCAACCAGGGGTCTCTACTCTCAATATCCACTCTTGGTGTGCCCTAGCCATTTGGCCCAGCCCTGTAACAAGGGTCACTACACATTTGCATAACATGTACACAGCACAGCTGTTATTGCTTGCAAACATACTAGAGAGGTGGATATTACATGTCTTATTTCATGGATAGTTACCTAGCTCTTCCAATTTTCTTTGCTTTCATCCTGCTTTACTGTCAGATGATACAACATATGTATCCTGTTATTGAGTATTGTAATTGCCAATAGACATAACTAATGTTTGCATAACATAACAGAAAAGGAATGTAAAAAGGAATACAGATTCCCAGGTACTTACATTACATAGTTATTGGCACAAAATCCCACAATGCAAATCATATTTGCCCGTAAGCCCCCCTTTGACATGTTCATCTCACTAATACACCCATACATATGTCTACTGTTACAATATATCAACATATACTATCCCTGTTATAGCACATACTTGTTGGACCATACACTGACAGTGGCTGGAAAAAAATTGAATTCCGCCCATATATATCATCCCTTATGGTTTTTAGGAGTTTGCCTTGTGACCTACAAGTACACAATAGAATACTACAAGCATTACTACTGCTCAACAATACATCACTACAAGATAGCTATTTCCACTATATGCATTGATTACACTGTTTTTACAGAACAGGTACACATACACAGAAAACTAAATGTTATACATACCTTCTTGGGAATTGAGGTGTTATTACTGGTATTTAATCTTTTTTTGGGTTTTTGTTTCAATCTTCTGTTGGGTTTTGTACTGTTCTGCAGGTATATACAGATGGTTTGAATTTTACAAGGCATCCTTTTATAGTTAGAGATCAGTAACATGCCTATGTTGATCACCAATTGGTGTTCAAAGTAGTTAATTACATGCACATCAGCTGTGCAGCTACCCCTTAGCCAATACCCTGGCAACAGGGGGGGATAATTGAGTACTCCCCTTTGGGTTTTTCCCTTTTTTCTTGTGAGGAAGACAGCCTAAGTGTTGTTTTAAAAAATCCCTTACCAAAAAGGACCATATTTTTAAATTTTTGTCTTTTTCCCCAATACCCGCATATGTTTCAGTCTGGAGGATGTTTGACCAGCTCAAGGTTGGATGGTATACATATAATGTTAGGGGTTTTCAGTGTGCTGACCCGAACAGCTTTAGTTTGGTGAAATTTTATCATACTGTGCTGATAATCAGTAATTTAACACTTCCTGGTGTAATTACTTTTTAACCCTCTGAAACAGGTTAGTTTTAAAAAAACCCCGTAACATCAGAGCTGTTCCATTTTATAAAACTTTTTTTCACATTGGGCCCTGTTAGGGGTTCTGTCCAATTTAAGGTTTAAAATGTTTCAGTGGGGGAATAATTGGGTTTTGGTATGACAGTATGTATTGTGTAATTAGTTTGTGTGGGGGGATGTTGGGGGTTTACATAGCAGATGCAGGTGTGTAGGAACTGCTTTTTTAAAACTATTTTGTGGGGTTCTTTCCTATGTAAACCTTCCCCTTTGTGGACTAATACTATGGGTTTCAGGCTTGGGAATTTTTAAATGCTTCCCAACATGCAGGTAATGTTAGTCCTTTAATCCTTTTGGGAATACATCAGAATGTAATAAAGTTTTGCTAAATGGGTGTCTTTTATTTCTGTCATGGATATTTGCAGTCATTGTAGTTGTGTTGGTGACAAACCCCGTTTGGCCTTTATAGAACATATTTGTAATAGTGTATTGGCATATACCTTTTTATGTTATGTTCATATTGTTTTGTTTTATATATATATATATATATATGTGTATTGTGTGATAAAAATATAATATATATTATTGCATATGTTTTTTATTTTATAGATGTGTATGTTTTAAACCTTTTTAATTTTCATATATGTATATCTATATATACATGTATCATGTTTCTCTTTTCTCTTTTCTATAATTTTATATATATATATATATATATATATATATATATATATATATATAAAATTTTATATTTATATATATATATATATATATATATATATATATATATATATATATATATATATATTTAATACATTTCATTGGGGACATGGGGTTTGTCCATTTAAAATTTTCCTTTTTTTTTTAATTTTCTGAATACACCTGGGGAAATTTTATATTAATTATTATTTTGAGGATGGTGTTGGGTTTCAATCCTGGGAAATGGTTATTTTTTTATTTTAGGAAATTTTTTTGGGTTATTAACACACATTTAAAATTGTTTAAAAATTTTGTGGGCCATAGCAAATTAATGTTTTATTTTAAATTGTTTTCCCCTTATTCCAAACAAAATTTAAAAAAAATTTTAATCAAATAAAATTATTCTGGTCAAAAAATAAACAGATTGATCTTGAAACCATAACACCACAGTAATAATTTTTAATAAATCTAATATGTACAAATGTTTTATTTTTTAGAAATAATTTTTAACATTTATATAAAACAAATTACATTTTGGGGTACATAATGTTTAAAGTTAATGTTATATTTTTTTATTTAAAATTACATTATTTTATAGAATTTCTTGTTTTGTTTTATTTATATATGTATATATTATTATTTAACATAATATTTTTATGCAAAATTTTTTAAATCATTTAAAAAATCCACATACACAACAAAATTTTTATGGGGAATTGTTTATTAATAGTTATAATAAAGGGTGCATGTGTTTTGTGTAATTAATTTTTTCGGTAAAAGGGTTATAGATGTTTATATATATATATATATATATATATATATATTTATAGATTAAATTTATATATATATATATATTTTAATTTAATTTTAAAATTTTAAAAAAACAAAGTTTAACCAAACAACAAATATTTTAAAATAAAAAAAAACCCTAAAAACTTGTATGTTAATTCAAAAAACAAATTTCAAAACCAAAACAAACAAAAACTTTTTGTTGGGATTGGAATTTATATTAAATAAAAGGGGTTTTGTTAAAAAAAAATGTATTCAAACTTCAATGGTTTTATTCCCAATATGTTAAAAATTCCAATTCAAACCTATCCCCTTAAAAAGGGGTTTTTATTAGAATAAGGTATTTTTGGTTTAAGCATTTTTTTAAAATTTTTATAATTAAAAATTAAAAGGTTTTTTAAAAAAATTAATATAATATAAAAAAATTTAATATAATATATAATTTCAGTGAAAAACACTACTATTTTTTTAAATTAAATTTTTTTTATTTCCCCCAAAGGGTTTATATGGGGGGTTTTAAAATGTTTAAAATTTTTACAATTACCAAATATGCCCCCAAAACTGTGGTTAAGGGAAAATTTTTAAAACCCTGAAAAGAACACTCTGGCTTTTTGGGGGAACCCAAAGACAAAATTTGCAAAGGTCCATTAAAACATTTCTTTAAAAATTTTTCCCGTTCCCCATTTAAAAGTTTCATGTTTAAAAGGGTTTTTTTTAAAAAGGAGGGATTAAACCCCCGGTTAAAAAAATTTAAAAAATATTGAAAAGAAACAAAAAATTCCCAACTACTTAGGATATATAAAATTTTAAAGGAAAACCTTATGTGTTAAAAAAATTTCACCCTGGACTTTCCCAGAAAACCCTGGGGGGGTTTTAAAATTTATTTTCTGAAGAAACCCCCTTTAAATTGAATGGGTTGGATTTTTTAACATGCCCTTTTATTAATTTTCCCCCCAAATGCCCCCGTCTTCAAAGCTGAACCTTCCTAATTACTTCATTGGCTTTGCCAACCTTTTTTTATTTTTATTTAATGGTAAGAAAAGGGCCAAAAACCCCCTGAGCTTATTCTTTGCCCTTGGGAAAAAAGCTATTTAAACCTCTAAAGGTGCCCCCGGCCATTTAAGGGGAAATTAAAATTTTGAATTAAAAAGAATTTAACCCCTATCAGTGAGAAATCACCAGGGGGGGGTCCAGTTTTTTAAATCAAAACCAAAGAATTTTTTTCAGAACATGCCCCTTTAAACCTTCCCCCCAAACCCCCCTCTTAAAGCTTAGAAATTGTAAACATTTAATTTCTATTTCTTACCAAGGTAGGGTTTCCCCAAAAGGTGAGAAAAAGCCAAAAATGGGGGCTATGCCTAAATGCCCTTGGGGTAGCCCACCCTTTTGAATCTGGCCAAAGGCCTAAAAAAATGGTGGCCCTTTTTAAACAAATATACAGGGGAAAAACACCTTTTTAAAAAAAAATAAACAAAAATCAAAATGAATTTAAACACTCCGCCAGGGGGTTTATCATTTGGCCACTTACCCGATTCCTCAGGGAAAAGGAAACAACACGGTGGGAAAAATGGCCCAAAAATTTTCCATATTCATGGGTACCTTTCCTCCAAAGGTTTTTTGGGGGCCCCCTGGTCCTTTTAGGAATCTCCAAATGTCCCCCCCTTTAAAACAGCCCCAATGCAAAACAAATGGGGTTTTCTACTCAAACCCCCAATTTTAACCCAGGACCCCCTCCACCTCCTAGAAGGGGGAAAAAATCGTCCCTACTGAACAACCCCCGGATGGTTCCTTTTAAACCCCAAACCCCCATTAATGGGGAAAAATTACCCCGGTCATCCAGGCCCGCTTCCGAAATCAATCAAATGTCCTGTACAGATTAAAACCCCCCAATGGAAAAAAGGGAAATCCCCCAAAATGGGCCCGGGGGAAAACAGCAGAGGAAACCCGGTATTTGGGGAGAATCCCCACCATTAACTAAAATTACTGATATTTTCCCCCCAACCCAATTTTTCCCCCAACCCCAAGGAAACCAACCAAGGGGGAAACCTTTTAACACCAACTTCATACCAAAGCAGAGGTGGGAGGTTTCACCCGCCCCATAAAAAACCCCTCCCCCCAAGGAAAACAGGGAAAATTTCCTCACCCAAACACCTACAAAGGGTGGGGGGGTTTTACACCCCCCCTGGGAAAAACCCAAGATCAAAAATTTTAAAGACCAAAAACCACCAAAATTTTTGGACCCTCAATTTAAACCAAAAGGCCCCCCAAAAAAAGTTTGGGGGGCCCCTAAAAATTCCAGAAAACCCAAAAAGCAAATCCCAAGAAGGGCAGACATCCTGACCAGTATTAGTAAAAACTTGGTCCCTCATGAAATCATCCAAGGCCCCAAAAGGAAAATAGGCAAGGATTTGAAAAATAACCACAAAGCCTTCTTTGGCTATGTCAAGGATCTAAGTGGTAAAAAAGATTTGCACTGTGCCTGCTATAGAAAAAAATACTGAACCTACTGATATCACCCATCCTTGCAGATACATTGGGGCAAACTTCACCCCCAAAGAGCCCCCTACCCAAAGTAAAGTATCCCAGACATCAGAGACACACAGGTGGAAATGGCCCTCTCAAATGGCAAAACACAGCATCAAAGGGGGATGGTGTCCCAGACTGCATCTTGCAAACACTACAAAGACCAAAAACCCCCCCTAATTAAACTTTTTAACCTCAGCCTCTACACAGGCTACATGCCCATACAATTTCATAGCAATGGTTTTTCCACTCCCCCAAGGTGGAAAAATGACCCTGGTAACTACCACCCCATAAGCCTGACTAGCCTGGTCTGCAAAGCTATGGAGTGCATCCTCATGGCACTCATTAACAAAGACATTGGTAACCTCCAAACACTTGACCCCCCCAGGTCAGCTTGGTTGAGTGCAAACATGCCTACTGAACCTGTTTGACATTTTAAAAAGTCACCCAAGGATTAGATGAGGGAGAGGTGGTTCACACATACTACCTGGACCTCCCAAGGCTTTTCACCATTCCCCACTCAGGTTTTTTGATAAACTCACCAGCCTGTACATACACCAAAATCCCCAGAACCCACATGGTAAGAAATAGCAGCCTCCAGGTCCCTCTTAACCAGTCCCAAATGGTGCCCCCAGGACTCAGTCCTGGGACCCCTACTGTTTGGCATATACTTCTCTCAGGAAAACACAGGTGGACTATGGCAGACCATGTTTGGCAATGACTCAAACTGGGAGCCAAAGGGCGCCCGCTGACACAGACATCCTTCAAAGGGGCCCCACAGAGACCCACAGGGTGTCAAAGTCATGGCCTCAAGCTAAGTGCCAAAACTGCATGGTCATTTTTGGAAAAAATAAACACCCACATATTAACACATAAGTGGGCCACCTTTTAAAAAGGTAATAGGGGATCTGGGGACTAAGGTAGATAGTGATCTCTCCTTTGACAATCATATCTCCAAAATAGTTAAAATCCTTCTATGTAGGCCATCTGATTACTAAAGGGTTCCCTCTAGACATACTGAGGTTATAGTGCCCCTCATCACTCATCAGTCCCATCATAGAGTATAATAACCCCTTTGGGATGTACCTCAGAAGACACTTCCAAAAGCTGGAAGGTCCACAAACCTTTTACCAAGAATTTTGGCCTCAAACATATGTCCTATGGGCCAATTGGTGGCATCTCGTTTACTCAGAGATGATCTCTGCTGGCCCAAAAGTCCAACTCAGGCTTAATGGATATGCTCCCCCTATGGGAATCCATGTCACAGTGAGCCCCACGCTGTAGTGAGCTAAACCTTGCCACAACAATAACTAGAACATGCTGGAGGGACAGATTCCCGTCACAGAAACTCCCCCTGCTTTGGAACAACATCCCTAATTACATTATACAGAGCCCCCCAGTAATACTCTTCAAGAGACACGTTGAAGAGTGGATGGGGAACAATAGATACACCCCCGGGATCCCCCCCGGCTCTGCTCCACAGAGGGACAGTTAATTAATCAATGGGGTGGCAAAAACTGACACATTTTGGCTAGGCTTATGAATGCCTTTTGGCAGTTTAAAATCCTACCTATGAACCTTTTAAACCCATACATACAGTTAGCCCGCTGATAGCTTAATTTACTGTTCAGGTGTTGACTTACCTTGTGCCAATAAGGGGGAATAGTTGAGGGCTGCCTATGTTGGATGCACACAGTAGACTGCCTATACATGACAATTTACAGGTAGTCTTGTGTGTGTTCCCTCCATTTTACTGTGTGTGCAGGTGGGGAAAGGTGTCAGTCCCTAGGTGCCTACACTGTCAGTGTGTGTGCTATACCCCCCGGCATGGGCATACTGGGCCCCCCATCTGCCTACTGGGGCTGGCTCAGGGTGTTCATTTGGGCTGAGTACCTCTGTGCCTGTGGGGCCCCTTTGGGAATGGTGGTGGGCTGTGAGGGCCTTCACCATTCTGTCCCTGATGCAGCTGTTTCCACAGGATCATATTGTGTAGCATGGCACATACTATGGAGATGTGGGCACACGTGCCTGGAGAGTACTGAAAGGCTCCACCAGATATGTCCAAACAATGGAACCGTGATTTAAGCATCCCAAACACAAGCTCTATGATGATTCTGGTTTGTGCATTGTGCCTTATTATGGTGTTCTTGCATGAGTGTGTGTGCATTTCTGATGGGAGTCATCATCCACGGTTCCAGTGCATAGCCAGCATCCCCCACCAGGTGGCCATATGGGATGTCCCCCCTGGCAAATACCTGATACAGCTGTGAGGCATGCCAGATGTGGGAGTCATGATAGCTTCCAGGGCTGCCAGCACACACATCCATGATAATGCCCTAGGCATTGCACAAACCTGGCAGTTGATGGAGGTATCCCTTTGGTTTATGTAGCCTACCCTGCTCACCGGGTGGTGACTTGATGTGTATGTGCGTGCAGTCTATTGCACCCAGTTCCTCCGGGGGATTCTGCCACATGGTGGAAGAGACCCTATTGCTGGCCAACTCCTGGTTTTTTGGGGAAGTATATGAGCTCATTGGCATGTGGTAACATGGCATCCAGGAACTGAAGTACCCTGGATGCTGGTGCCTGTGAGATCCCCATGATATCCCCTGTTGGCCTTTGAGAGGTACCTGTAGCTAGTATTCTCAGGCTTACACATACCTTCGTATCCACTGGTATGGGTTCCACTCTGTTTGTTCTGGCTCTGAGGCTGGGCACAGCTCCCCAAGTTGCTGTAGGTGTCCCTGTCCACCCTTTGCTCTACTATCTCCAGATAATGTAGCCCCTGGTAGGTTACCCTGGGTCTGAACACTCTTCTCCTCCTCTGGTGCCTGAGGTAGTTGTCAGCATCATCCTCCCCACCACCTTCAGTCTCCAACACATGCTGGTGGATCAAAGCTATGGTAGCCCCTAACATGTGCATATTAAAAGTTCCCCGTCTGTATACACCAATGGTGCAGAGTGTATGGGAATACACAAATGTGTGTGAGGTGCCTTCACACTTTGTACTATTGTGCTATGGATGCTGCTGATGTCATTGGGTGTGTATGAGCAATTCCAGCTGCAGGGTATCTTTATTATGGGTTTTACAAATACTGCAAGTGGGGGCCCTTTAGTGTAGTTATGCTTTGCCTTGATTAATCTGTTGCCCTTTAATTCACTTTTAAACCTGGATCCCTCCCATTATCAGGCATGCATCCACCCGGGTTTCTTGTTTTGTACTTTCCCCACCCAGTCATGTTTGCAAAATTTTCTTGTAGCTGATATAATGCAAAATTTTGCTTTGTTCTGCTGTGACACTTTACTGTTTTCTTTGCAGTACAGCCCTCCCTTTCCTGTTCTGCAGGTAGCTGCTTCAGCCTTGTTAGCTGTTGTCAATGGCCCACTGTAGGTTCCTAGGTGTTAATTAGTCATCTGTACTCCAATTTCCCTGCTGCAGCATTTCCTTATTTTTTCCTATATCCTTCCTGTTTCAGCTCCAGTCCCCACGCAAAAACCCTTTACTGAGTTTAAGCGCATTTTAATCTCTGTTCACATGCATACTTGGTTACCTTGTGTGCTCTCAGCAAAACAAAGCTATAGCCAGTTCAACACACCTTTCCTGCAGCTTTGCTTAGCTACGGGAAAGGATTAGCAATGCTCCAATTTCTTACAGCAAAGGTGACACACCCCTCTTGATGTCATTTTATCTCAAGGGCACACCTCTGTTATAACGCTACCTGTGAGGTGCATCCTTACACCAGGGGGAAACTGTGATTCACTATTACTCCTCTCATTTGCATGGAAATTTCCTACTAATTCCTAGCTACCCACAAAAAACTGTCACAGCCCCTTAGCAACCCTTGCACCATGGTGTGGTGTAACATGCCTGCCATTGACTATTATGGGGGAAATCATGATATGTGTTACATTGCAGTTTTATTCTATATTTTTTTATTTTCCTTGCAATCCCATTTGCATGCTGCTGCCCTGCCCTTTAAAAATTCCCATAGGCAAAAAAAAAAAATTTAAAAGTTATTTTATATTTTGTACATTTTTTTATGCCAATGGCTATATATTTTGCCATTGGCATATATTAAAAAATAATACATGTGTTTGGTTGGCTGTCATGGCTCTGATTTTATTTTGCAAAAATGTAAACCATTTTTACGGTTTACATTTCTGCATGCTTACACTATGTCTGCACCACTTCCTGGAAACGCTAAATACCATTTATTTGATGCTACACTGCTCAAACGGGCTATTAGCATACAGGGGAAAGGGGGCTGTGTGGGTGTAAACACAGGGAGTTGGAAACAGCTCGACCTGGATCGTTCCTGGCCATATTTGGTGTTGGAATGCCAACGCTACTCCTCGCCTGGTGCAAGTTCATGAATCCTGGGGTGTATTTTTTCAGAATGCTGCTATTCCAGAACATGTCTCATTTCCAAATTCTAGATTATATTTTCTCCTCATAGTTTCTCTGTTTGTAATCTTTCTTCATCTGTTAAAAATCTTGTGCCTTGTTTTAAATTTTATGTACATCACATGTATTACACTACTCCAAAATTCCTATTCTTCTTACAATGCTCTTAATAATATTTACATTTACAGAAAGCACTCTAAAATTTTCATTTTTTCCTTTAAGTAAGATTCATAGTTTCATGAGTTCATAGCTAATTACTTGACTATCTTTCTTAACAGGCCATTCTAAGCCTAACCAATTTCCTTCTCAAAGGTGAAAATCAAACAAACCTTGTGTCTGTGAGTCAAACATTTCAACCATTATGGCAAGCCCCAGTATTTGGCTATATACATTTTTCATCAATTTCCCTTTTTTTGTTTGTACTTTCCCTTTTTTTTGTTTTTCCCCTTTTCCTCTTTTTTTTTTTTTCCCCCATTTTTCTTTTTTTTAAATTTAAAATTTTTCAATTTTCTTTTTTTTTTTTTAATTTTCTTCTTTTCTTTTCCATTTTTGTTATTTTTTTTTTCCCCTTTTTTTTTTTCCATCCATAAATGTCCAATTTTGTTACATTTATAACATTTTAATTCACATTTTTGCATCATGTCCCATTTCCCCACAAATATAATATTTTTTTGTCACAGTTACATATCAAATGCCCTTTTTTCCCACAAAAAACATGTTTTGGGTTGTTAACAGTCCTGTTCCCCTTCACACTGATATGTATATTTTTTTCTCTTTCAATTTTTGAACACAATCTTACAATCCCACCCACCAGTCCATAAACCCCATCTGTCATAAATGTTTGCAATATCTGGTACTTTTTACATAAAGCTTTCAAAAGTCCTTTCAAAGTCTCTCTTTCTATCTCTGTTCGAAATTGTACATGAATCTTTTTTTTTTGTTTCCCTGTTAAATGATTTTATCACATAACGATTCCATGGGTTAAAGTCTTTCTTTTCTCATATTCTCCAAGACAATTTCCCATTGAAAAAAAAAGTAAAAGTAAATGCTGTTTTATTCTTTTATGTTTTTCCCCCTTTTGAATCCCACCTCTGTAAACAGCACAATAGCAAAATCAATGAGGGTTATGCTACTCATCGCCAGGAGTTGTAATCACAAAATGCATGCACTCACAGCACTCCTCAGTATGGTCAACGTCAACATCTGTGCATGGACTGACACAGACATAGAGGGGGTGTATCCATATTCATCAGGGATACCTACACCTCCAGGTTAGTGGGGCAGCATGATACCTCTGAGATCATCCATGTGCAGCTAACATCAGCCACAACTGCAATGCAAACTGTGGCCTGCTACAGATCACCCTCCATGACCCAGGACCACCACTCCACCTACCTGGAGACAGTGGAAAACATGACAGTCCTACTGAACACCCTGGTATTGGTCGATTTTAACTACCCTACCATTAACTGGGAAGCTTACTCGAGTGCTCACGTCCAGGCCCAACGCTTCCTGGAATTTATCACCTCAAATGTCCTGTATCAGATGGTAAACTCTCTAACCAGAGGTGGAAACATACTAGAAGTGGTAATCACCAACATGGGCCATAGGTGCACCACAGCAGAGGTAAACCGGTCACTGGTTAGATCTGACCATGAACTATTCACTGATGATTTCCACACCCAACCATCTCCCCCACCCAAGGAAACTACAGTGAAAACCTTTCCTACAGCTAACTTCACATTACTAAAGACAGAGGTGGGAGGTTTCACAGCCCCCACGCTAAGGGAAAACACTGGTCAAGATACAGAAAGATGTACAAATGCACTCTATAAGCACCTACAAGGATGTATGGATCGTATCATCACTGGTAAACCAAGACTCGCTCCTCCAAGACAGGGACACCAGTCTGGTGGACCCCTGCAATAAACAGGCTATACAACGGAAGTAGGACAGTAGTCCAGAAAAACAGCAAATCCCAAGAAGGGCCGACATCCGTGACCAGTATTAGTAAGAAACTTAGGTCCCTCATGAAATCATCCAAGACTAACTTTAACAGCAAAATAGGCAAGGATTTGAAAAATAACCACAAAGCCTTCTTTGGCTATGTCAAGGATCTAAGTGGTAATACACAGATTTGCACTGTGCCGGTGCAATATAGCTGAAAATATACTGAACCTACTGAAATCACCAACATCCTTGCAGATACATTGAGTGCAAACTTCACCCCCTAAAGAGCCCACAACAATACCCGAAAAGTAGAGTATCCCAGACATCAGAGACACACAGGTGGAAATAGCCCTCTCAAATGGCAAAACACAGCATCAATGGAGGTAGATGGTGTCCCAGACTGCGTCTTGCAAACACTACAATATGAACAAACCCCCCACCTAATTAAGCTTTTCAACCTCAGCCTCTACACAGGCTACATGCCCATACAATGATGCATAGCAATGGATATTCTACTTCACCAAGGTGGAAATACAACTGACTATGGTAACTACCACCCCATAAGCTTGACTAGCCTAGTCTGCAAAGCTATGGAGTGCATCCTCATGGCACTCATTAACAAAGACATTGGTAATCTCCAAACACTTGACACAACCAGGTCAGCTTGGTTGAGTGCAAATCATGCCTACTTAACCTGTTTGACATTTTACAGGCAGTCACTAAGGCACTAGATGAGGGGAGAGGTGGTTCACACATACTACCTGGACCTCACCAAGTCTTTTGACACCATTCCCCACTCAGGTATTATTGATAAACTCACCAGCCTGTACATGACACCATACATCACAGAACCCACATGGTAAGACTAGCAGCCTCCAGGTCCAACTCTTAACCAGTCAGAACTGGTGACCCACAGGACTCAGTCCTGGGACTCCTACTGTTTGGCATATACTTCTCAGAGGTACAGGCAAACACAGGTGGACTATGGCAGACCATGTTTGGCAAGGACTACAAACTGGGAGCCATAACTGACAGTCCAGCTGACACAGACATCCTTCAAAGGACCTCATAGAGACCAACACAGGCTGTCAAAGTCATGGCCTCAAGCTAAGTGCCGCAAACTGCATGGTCATTCCATTTGGAAAAACTAAACACCCACATATTAACACATAAGTGGCAGCCACCTTAATACAGACGAGGTAATAGGGGATCTGGTGACTAAGTTAGATAGTGATCTCTCCTTTGACAATCATATCTCCAAAGTAGTTAGTCCATCCTTCTATGTAGGCCATCTGATTACTAAAGGGTTCACATCTAGACATACTGAGGTTATAGTGCCCCTTTACTCATCACTCATCAGTCCCATCATAGAGTATAATAACATATTTGGGATGTACCACAGAAGACACTTCCAATAGCTGGAAGGTCCACAAACGTACTTCACCAAGAGATTTACTGGCCTCAAACATATGTCCTATGCCGCCAGATTGGTGGCATCTCGTTTACTCAGAGATGATCTCTGCTGGCCAAGAAAGCCATGTCCAACTCAGGTTTAATGGATATGCTCTACCTATGGGGAATCCATGTCACAGTGAGCTACACGCTGTAGTGAGCTAAACCTTGCCACAACAATAACTAGAACATGCTGGAGGGACAAATTCTTGTCACAGAAACTCCCCATGCTTTGGAACAACATCCCTAATTACATTATACAGAGCCCCTCACTATCACTCTTCAAGAGAAACCTTGAAGAGTGGATGGGGAACAATAGATACACTCCAGGGATCCCGCCATTGGCTGTGCTCCACAGAGGGACAGTTAATTAATCAATGGGGTGGCAAAAGCTGACACATTTTGGCTAGGCTTATGAATGCCTTCTGGCAGTTTGCCAAGTGCCTACCTATGAACCTATGTACCTATACATACAGTAGCAGCACATGCTGATAGCTTAATTTACTGTTCAGGTGTTGACTTACCTTGTGCCAATAGCAGTTGTGTGTGCAATAGTTGAGGGCTGCCTATGTTGGGTGCACACAGTAGACTGCCTGTACATGACTATTTACAGGTAGTCTTGTGTGTGTTTCATCCATTTTTACTGTGTGTGCAGGTAGAGAAATGTGTCAGTCCCTAGGTGCCTACACTGTCTATTTGTGTGCGATACTTCCCTCCTTGCCAAGGCATGGGCATACTGGGCACGCCTCCATCTGCCTACTGGGGCTGGCTCAGGGTGTTCATGGTCTGAGTACCTCTGTCCCTGTGGGGCGCTTGGCAATGGTGGTGGGCTGTGAGGGCCTTCATCATTCTGTCCCTGCTTGCAGCTGTTTCTGCAGGATCATATTGTGTAGCATGGCACATACTATGAAGATGTGGGCACATGTGCCTGGAGAGTACTGCAAAGCTCCACCAGATATGTCCAGGCAATGGAACCGTGATTTAAGCATCCCAAACATATGCTCTATGATGATTCTGGTTTGTGCGTGTGCCTCATTATGGCATTCTTGCATGGGTGTGTGTGCATTTCTGATGGGAGTCATCATCCACGGTTCCAGTGCATAGCCAGCATCCCCCACCAGGTGGCCATATGGGATGCCCCCCCCCTGGCAAATACCTGATACAGCTGTGAGACATGCCAGATGTGGGAGTCATGATAGTTTCCAGGGCTGCCAGCATACACATCCATGATAATGCCCTGGGCATTGCACACAACCTGGCAGTTGATGGAGGGGTATCCCTTGTGGTTTATGTAGCGCCTACCCTGCTCACCGGGTGGTGACTTGATGTGTATGTGCGTGCAGTCTATTGCACCCAGTACCTCCGGGTATTCTGCCACATGGTGGAAGAGACGCATATTGCTGGGCAACTCCTGTGTTTGGGGGGGGAAGTATATGTGCTCATTGGCATGTGGTAACATGGCATCCAGGAACTGGTAAAGTACACTGGATGCTGATGCCTGTGAGATCCCCATGATATCCCCACCTGGCCTTTGAAAGTTACCTGTGGCTAGTATTTTCAGGCTTACACATACCTTCGTATCCACTGGGATGGGTTCCCCTCTGTTTGTTCTGGCTCTGAGACGTGGCCAGCACAGCTCCACAAGTTGCTGTAGGATGTCCCTCTCCACCCTTTAATTCTCTACTATCTCCAGAACATGTAGCCCCTGGTAGGTTACCCTGGGTCTGAACACTCTTCTCCTCCTCTGGTGCCTGAGGTGGTTGTCAGCATCATCCTCCACACCACCTTCAGTCTCCAACACATGCTGGTGGATCAAAGGTATGGCAGCCCCTAACATGTACATATTAAAAGTTTCCCGCATGTATACATCAATGGTGCAAAGTGTATGGGAATACACAAGTGTGTGTGAGGTGCTTTCACACTTTATACTATTCTGCTATGGATGCTGCTGATGTCATTGGCTGTGTATGAGCAATTCCAGCTGCAGGGTATCTTAATTATGGGTTTTACAGTGCGTACTGCAAGAGTGGGACTTGTAGCGTGGAGTTATGCTTGCCTGACTTGATTAATCTGTTGCCCTTTAATTCACTTTTAAACCTGGATCCCCTCCCATTATCAGGCATGCATCCAGCTGAAAACTTTCTTGTTTTGTACTTTCCTTACCCGGTCATGTATTGCAAAATGCATCTTGTAGCTGATATAATGCAATTCTGCTTTGTTCTACTGTGACACTTTACTGTTTTCTTTGCAGTACAGCCTCTCCCCTTTCCTGTTCTGCAGGTGGCTGCTTGTAGCCTTGTTAGCTGTTGTCAATGGCCCACTGTAGGTTCCTAGGTGTTAATTAGTCATTTGTACTCCAATTTCCCTTCTGCAGCATTTCCTTATTTTTATCCTATATCCTTCCTGTTTTAGCTCCAGTACACGCCACGCAAACCCGTTTACTGAGTTTAAGCGCATTTTAATCTCTGTTCACATGCATACTTGGATACCTTGTGTGCTCTCAGCAAAGCAAAGCTATAGCCAGTTCAACACACACCTTTCCTGCAGTTATGCTTAGCTACGGGTAAGCCGGATTAGCAATGGTCCAATGTGCTTGCAGCAAAGGTGACATACCCCTCTCTTGATGTCATTATTATCTCAAGGGCACACCTCAATGTTATAACGCTACGCTGTGAGGTGCATCCTTACACCAGCGGGGAATCTGTGATTCACTATTACTCCTCTCATTTGCATGGAATTGCCTACTAATTCCTAGCTACCGCACAAAACACTGTCACAGCCCCTTAGCAACCCTTGCACCATGGTGTGGTGTAACATGCCTGCCATTGACTATTATGGGGAAATCATGATATGTGTTACATTGCAGTTTTATTCTATATTTTTCTATTTTCCTTGCAATCCCATTTGCATGCTGCTGCCCTGCTCTTAACCTTCGCGATAGAGCAAAAAAAAAAATTAAATGTTATTTTTATATTTTGTACATTGTTTATGCCAATGGCTCTATATTTAGCCATTGGCATATATTAACAATATAATACATGTGTTTGGTTGGCTGTCATGGCTCTGATTTTATATTTGCAAAAATGTAAACCATTTTTTACGGTTTACATTTCTGCATGCTTACACTATGTCTGCACCACTTCCTGAATCGCTAAATACCATCATTTGTATGCTACACTGCTACAAACGGGGCTATTAGCATACAGGGAATGGGAGCTGTGTGGGTGTAACACACGCAGGTAGTGCACGTGGAAACAGCTCGTACCTGGATCGTTCCCTGGCCATATTTGGTGTTGGAATGCCAACGCTACTCCTGCGCCTGGTGCAAGTTCATGAATCCTGGGGTGTATTTTTACAGAATGCTGCTATTCCAGAACATGTCTCATTTCCAAATTCTAGATTATATTTTCTCCTCATAGTTTCTCTGTTTGTAATCTTTCTTCATCTGTTAAAAATCTTGTGCCTTGTAATATAATTATATGTACATCACATGTATTACACTACTCCAAAATTCCTATTCTTCTTACAATGCTCTTAATAATATTTACATTTACAGAAAGCACTCTAAAATTTTCATTTTTTCCTTTAACTAAGATTCATAGTTTCATGAGTTCATAGCTAATTACTTGACTATCTTTCTTAACAGGCCATTCTAAGCCTAACCAATTTCCTTCTCAAAGGTGAAAATCAAACAACGTACCTTGTGTCTGTGAGTCAAACATTTCAACCATTATGGCAAGCCCCAGTATTTGGCTATATACATTTTTTCATCAATTTCCTTTCTTTTTTTCGTTTGTACTTATCCCTTTAAAATTTCTTTTTTTTGTCTTTTACCCTTTTACCAATACAATTATTTTTTTCCCTTTTGATACCTCCCAGTTTATGTCTTTTTTTATCACTTGTATCAGAACCTTCTTCTATATTCTCTTTATTATTTTTTTTCTCATCTAAGTTTTCTTCTATTTCTACTACTTCTAAAATGTCATCTCTTTGTTCATTTTCTTCTCTTTCTTTTCCATTATGTTATTTTCCTTTTTTCAAGCCATCCATAAATGTCCAATTTTGTTACATTTATAACATTTTAATTCACATTTTTGCATCATGTCCCATTTCCCCACAAATATAATATTTTTTTGTCACAGTTACATATCAAATGCCCTTTTTTCCCACAAAAAACATGTTTTGGGTTGTTAACAGTCCTGTTCCCCTTCACACTGATATGTATATTTTTTTCTCTTTCAATTTTTGAACACAATCTTACAATCCCACCCACCAGTCCATAAACCCCATCTGTCATAAATGTTTGCAATATCTGGTACTTTTTACATAAAGCTTTCAAAAGTCCTTTCAAAGTCTCTCTTTCTATCTCTGTTCGAAATTGTACATGAATCTTTTTTTTTTGTTTCCCTGTTAAATGATTTTATCACATAACGATTCCATGGGTTAAAGTCTTTCTTTTCTCATATTCTCCAAGACAATTTCCCATTGAAAAAACAGTAAAAGTAAATGCTGTTATCTCATGTGCTTTTACACCCAACGGAGCTATTAAACTGTCCTGCACCTCATGCCTGTCCATTTTTTTCATTTTCTTCTGCCTTCTTTTGTGTTACTCCACTTTTGCCTTCCTTTACTTTCTCTGCATGTTTTCTTTTTTTATTTCACCACTATTCTTCAGGATTGTCTCTGCATTATCTTTTTATATTTTCTCCATGATATTCCCCCCAGGAAACATCTCCTCCATTTTCTAGCTCAGTCTACACCACCACTTATTTAAGTAAATCATCCCGCAACACTCCCCACTGGAGGGTTGTAATTATACATCTATTATTTTCTTACTCATCTCCATCAAACAGACTTCTTTGAAATATTTCCTCGAATCCCGCATACTTTCGCAGTTCTCTATATTTGCATTCTTCTTCATTTCTTTCACCTCTCTGTGATCTTCTTCTCTCTCCATCTACCTCCCCATTTCTGCAGGCTGCCTCTGCACCTGGAACAGAATCAGGAAGTGCTCCTCCAAAATGGGTTCCACTGGCAACAATGAAGAATAGGGGAATGTTCGCAGTGACCTGGCTAAATTTCCCTTAGTCAGTATGAACATGAACCCTGGTTTTCCCTGAAAAGAGGACATTGGCTTAATGTGAGTCAACAAAGTGTAAATAAATAAATTAATAAAACATGTGCATGTGTATGTGAATGTGTGTATACCTCTCTCTCTTTATGCTACAGTTTGAAAGGGCAGACGCTCATTTGAGTGAATACTTTTTTCCTGCTGACCAAATGTTGTTTATTAAATAAGAGTTTTCACTGGCAGTCTTTTGTATGGGATCATGTTGTAGCATGGTAAGGGAATTTGACCTTATCCCCACTGTTGCTCAGCATCAATGTTTGCATGTATCATTAGCAATATATAATTAGCTAATTAATATAATAACCAAGCGAGGGGTTCATATCTTTCATCATTTTAGATTCCCACTAAAGTGATCACCCTTTCAACATTTACTCTTGTGAACGTTTGATATTTCATGAGACGTGTGTGTGTGTGTGTGTGTGTGTGTGTGTGTGTCTATATGTATGTATCTATATATCTAGATCTATCTCTCTCTCTCTCTCTCTATATATATATATATATATATATATATATATATATATATATATGCACACATATATATATAAAAACATCTTTCATAAAAGACATAGCTCCAGTAAGACACAAATAAACTCTACAGGCTGGAAGAGAAAAATTTAGCCATAGACTTTCTGAACTGTGCTTTCTACTCCTGCATGTTAGATTTGTCTCAGAGGTCCGAACACAGTACCTCTTTTTCCATGCAACTATACATATAACGATGCAATCACACATGTAGTGTGCAGTGTGTACTGTGCAAACCATTCTGAGAGCATTGTTTCAGATGTGAGGCACATAAGCTTGTAGCATTCTGTGTTTGAAGCATACTTTGCCAACCCCCCCTGCCTAATGTGCCATTGCAAAGTAGCGTGGACCGTGCTGCTGCTCTGTGCAGCCTTACAAATAAGTTGCACTGCCTTTGCTGGCTGTTGTATTATTTATTAGAAGAGTAAAAACTCTGCTAGAAGAAGGGGGCTTTTAATACACAGTGACTCCCATAGAACCTGATACACAGTGTATGCCAAAAGCACACAGACTGCTATACACTGCACTTTTACAGTAGATTCTCAGCCTTCTTTAAGCATTTCATACTGACTGCATATTCCAAGAGGAATGAGTCTGCTATGCTGTTCGTACTTACATATAAGCTGAATTGCCTCTTGGGTAGTTATTGTACTATTTATCAGTACAGTACAAACTTGCTACAGGGCAATTACTAAATATTATTTATAATTAATAATTCTTACTACTAATAATTAGTATTATTAATAATTTGTAATAATTCTATTCGACAGAGAAAGGCAGATAAGTGGTTTTCATTTCTTGCTGTTTAGATGGTCTAACAGTAGTTATTATGCCTAGGTTTAATTTTTATATTCTGAGTTTATGTCAGGCTAGTTTAGGATTTGTCTTTGCACTAGGGCAGTTTCAGGAAAGTTAGCACAGGATTAAGGGTCTAATTGTTTTCCCTCCTACACACCCTGTTGTAGTTGTGCCCTTGAAACCTGTATCTGTTGCTGCCTTCTTCTTATGTTAATGATAACATAATTCCTTCCCTTTCCCCATCTACTGGATGTTGTCGATAAGCACATAATTATCATTTTGTAAAGTCTCTCATTAAATTACTCTCCAGGCTAAAATATCTTTGATAAAAGTGCTTAATATTGAGTCTACTGATACTGCTTACATTGATTTTAATATTAAATTAATGAGTTTTTTTAATATTAGTTTATTGGTTCTTGCTGGTGACAGAAGAAGGTTTCCATGCTAGTTTTTTTTCCTACTGAAATAAACACTTAGTAGCAAGTCCACCCAAATATTATTCTAAAACCAAATTTCAAGCAGTTATAGTTGCTCCTGCCCCCACAGTCATTCCTGTCAGTATCATGGGCCAGCGCTTCCCACAGCTTCTCTAGACATTCTAATTGGTATCTTCAAACAGTGTAAGAATTGTTGCATACTGTCTGATGATTATCTGTTTCTCAGACAGTATAATACAGTATGCGAGAAATACATATATGATATCACTGGAGGCAAAACAATTACACACAGTGAACTCAGATACCAAAATCATCAGCAGTGCACCACACATCACACCTTTCCAAGGCCATCACAACACATTTAATCCATCATATGGTGAGGTTCTAAAGATTAACTTGCCTAAACCTCAAAGGCCTCTAAAACACAACACATGCACTCAGCATATTAAGCCTATTTCCTCACATTACAAAAGGAGTTCCAAGTCACAGATGCTGAGCCCATAAGGCAGACATTGACCCAACCAAATATTCTTGTTGTAGGTGGTTCCACTGTAAGACATACAGATGTGCTTCTTACCAGGCTGAGTAAGGAAAGAGTAATAGTTAGTTGCTTGTCTGGTGCCAGGATCCATCAGATCATGCATGCACTCAAGTCCTTAAACAACAAGTACCAGTATGACTCTGTCATAGTTCATGCAAGTGTTAATGACTTCAGGTGTATTTCCCTGGATTATATGAAGAGAGATATGAAGGTTCTTTTCAGACACTGTGTCTAAGGCAGATATAAGCCTATCAATGAGCAGCATTCTACCTTCTCCAAGGATGATGCCATGATATGAGCAAAAAATAATCGACTTCAATAATTGGCTTAGTTTTTGGTGACATTTAAAGGGGGTCCAATTTTTGTCAGCCAGGGAGGATATGATCAACAGATCATGCTGCTTTGCCAGGGATGGTTTGTATCTGTCCCTTCTAGGGTTTTGATTATTCACAAAGACCATTACTAAAGAAAGTCATTATGGGGGTGAACAATGCCAACCTGATGAACCTACCAACATAATGAAACAAGCAAAGCAAAATATGTAGGTGTTACTGAGGAATACTAGGAGCCTAAACAAGAAACTTCACTCACCACAAGCCCTTCTCACCCTGAAAGACACTTATGTCTGTTTTAAAATAGTAGGGAGCATTCTGGCTGTGTAGGGTTATAATGCCTTTCACATGTTTAGACCAGCTATTTCACAGAAGGGGAAAAAAGGTGGTAACGCAACATGATGCACTTGAGCTTCTTCATTTCTAAATAACCATCAAAAAGGTCCAGTACCATATATTAGCTCACTATGTAACTCGCTCTATGACAAAAGATAGCCACAACATCTATCTACATGTACTAGAATCACTCGGTATTAAACCCAATACCATTATCCCCTAAGTGATCTAAGCTATCCAACTATAGACTGTGTAACTTACACCACCAATAGTTCACAAGCACAGAGATTCGTGGACTTTGTTAACACAAGTGCCCTGGAACAATTAGTCAGACTGCCCTTTAGGAGGAATAACATCTTGGATCTTGTCCTTACTAATATGAGAAGAACTTGCATCATCCCTTCTCACCCTTCATCATTTGATAGGTCTGACCATACAACAACCTCCTTTGAAATAAAATTTAAACCAGAGATCCCTTCCACACAAAGTACTTTTAGAAATTCCTTTAAGACAAACTACCTACTCCTATGAGATACATTGGGAAGCTTCCCACACCAAACCAGGTTAACTGCACTGAATATGCAAAAATGTACACCACTACACTATACCAGCATATAAACAGTTTCATAGATGCAGCTGTACCCTGTAGGAACAAAATGCAGGGCAAATTGCAGAAACAAACCCACATGGTAGAACCATAATAGCAACAAGCTTCCTAATAAAAGGAAAATAATATTCATTAAGAAGAGTAAGTCCCAGAATGTTAGAGATCCCTTGTCACAGAAATAAAGAAACAACTCAGGAGTTTAATAAACTCCATCAAAACCAAGTCTGAGGCTAAAATAGTTAGCCAAGCCAAAGACAATCATAAAGCATTTTTAGTTATGTTCATAATCTCAAAAGTACAGTGCAGCAATGCACAGAACTGATTGTGAATGATGTTATCCCCACTAAGGCTAAAGATATAGTGAACCTACTGACCGTTAAATTTAGCTCTAACCTTACCCCTCTCTCCCCTCCATCTGTCCCTCAAGATATACTCGAAACTCACTCACCTTCAGCTATCACACAAGAACAAGTCTTAAAAGTGCTATCAGAAAGCTAAAAATACTGCATCAATGAGTCCTGACAATATCCCTGGATGCATGTTAAATAGCATGAAACACAATTTAGCCACACCTCTAACAGCACTGTTTAATCTCAGCCTCCATACGAGGTTTGTACTAAGTAGATGGAGAACAGCTACAGTTATTCCCCTACATAAGGGAAGACTGTCCACAGACTCACACAATTACAAACCCTAAAGTCTGACCAGCCTCATATGCAAAGCCATGGAAAGACTTATTGAATTAATCAATCAGGACACAGAGAGCCTCCAAACACTGAACCCTTCTCAGTCTGGATTCATCAAGGGCAGGTCATGCTTGCTCAACTTGGTCGATTTTTTTGAAAAGGTCACCAAAACAATGGATGAAGGCAAAATGGCACACATCATATACCTTAACCAGGTCAAAGCTTTTGACTCAAATTCCCACTCAGAAATGGTAGAAAAGCTAAATAATCTAGGAATAAAGTCATGTGTCACCTGATGGATTGCCAGCTGGGTCTAAGATAGGACACAGATAATCAAAACAGGGGAAGCTACCTCCACAAAGAGACTAGTCACCAGGGGACTCCCCCAAGGTTCTGTGGTGGAATCTCTCCTGTTTGGCATCTAATTTCTGAAGTAAAAGCCAATACCAAAGGGCTCTGGCTGACTAGATTTGCAGAAAACTGCAAGCCAGGAGCAGTCACTGAGCAGTCACTGAATCCTCAAATGA